>NC_064767.1:41855121-42155121 GCF_011397635.1 Epinephelus fuscoguttatus | reverse complement strand
ACTTCATCCTGGCGCCGGGCTTGCTTTAACCTCAATCACTGCGTGATTAAAAAAGGTAGAAAAATAAATAAATACAGAGGAGGAGAATAGAATATGAAACAGCCTTTATTTCATTAAAAACTAAATGAAAACAACGACATAGGAGCGAGTTTTGCTGGAGCGGGAGGGAGTGGACATACACATTGCGGTTGCGGGTGGTAATAGTCAGAAATTCAGCGTTCTGGTTACTTTTCAGCAACTGCGCAGCTGCGCTTGTTTTGTTGTTTGTGTGTGTGTGTGTGCGTGTGTGTGTGTGTGTGTGCGGCTCTGCACATCAGTCTGATATGAGTGCTGACTTGTGATGATAATGAATATGATGTTGATTTAGATTCAAGGCAGCAAGATGAGTTTTGGTTGTGGTTGTGGACTTGATGTACTTTGTTGTTTGCTATAGTTTCATCTGTGCGTTTATGTGTAAATAGGCTTGGCCTGTTGTGTGTTAATGTTAGAGTGGGATCAGAGGGGTTAATCTGAGCAAGCATGTGTACGTGTTCATGCGTGCACTGTAGATGTGACTTTGTGGCGTCGGAATAAAAAAAGTGCTCCGCAATGTTATTTAATAAATCAGTAATATTGTCTGTTTCAATGCATATGCCCCCCCACCCCCTCTGTTCAGATGCGTTCCGCGGTTCATGTATATACATGTATATATATATATATATATATATATATATATATATACAGTACAGGCCAAAAGTTTGGACACACCTTCTCATTCAGTGTGTTTCCTTTATTTTCATGACTATTTACATTGTAGATTCTCACTGAAGGCATCAAAGCTATGAATGAACACATGTGGAGTTATGTACTTAACAAAAAAAGGTGAAATAACTGAAAACATGTTTTATATTCTAGTTTTTCAAAATAGCCACCCTTTGCTCTGATTACTGCTTTGCACACTCTTGGCATTCTCTCCATGAGCTTCAAGAGGTAGTCACCTGAAATGGTTTCCACTTCACAGGTGTGCCTTATCAGGGTTAATTAGTGGAATTTCTTGCTTTATCAATAGGGTTGGGACCATCAGTTGTGTTGTGCAGAAGTCAGGTTAATACACAGCCGACAGCCCTATTGGACAACTGTTAAAATTCATATTATGGCAAGAACCAATCAGCTAACTAAAGAAAAAGGAGTGGCCATCATTACTTTAAGAAATGAAGGTCAGTCAGTCCGGAAAATTGCAAAAACTTTAAATGTGTCCCCAAGTGGAGTCGCAAAAACCATCAAGCGCTACAACGAAACTGCCACACATGAGGACCGACCCAGGAAAGGAAGACCAAGAGTCACCTCTGCTTCTGAGGATAAGTTCATCCGAGTCACCAGCCTCAGAAATCGCAAGTTTACAGCAGCTCAGATCAGAGACCAGATGAATGCCACACAGAGTTCTAGCAGCAGACCCATCTCTAGAACAACTGTTAAGAGGAGACTGCGCGAATCAGGCCTTCATGGTCAAATAGCTGCTAGGAAACCACTGCTAAGGAGAGACAACAAGCAGAAGAGATTTGTTTGCGCCAAGAAACACAAGGAATGGACATTAGACCAGTGGAAATCTGTGCTTCGGTCTGATGAGTCCAAATTTGAGATCTTTGGTTCCAACCGCCGTGTCTTTGTGAGACGCAGAAAAGGTGAACGGATGGATTCCACATGCCTGGTTCCCACTGTGAAGCATGGAGGAGGAGGTGTGATGGTGTGGGGGTGTTTTGCTGGTGACACTGTTGGGGATTTATTCAAAATTGAAGGCACACTGAACCAGCATGGCTACCACAGCATCCTGCAGCGACATGCCATCCCATCCAGTTTGCGTTTAGTTGGACGATCATTTATTTTTCAACAGGACAATGACCCCAAACACACCTCCAGGCTGTGTAAGGGCTATTTGACCAAGAAAGAGAGTGATGGAGTGCTGCGGACCTGAACCCAATCGAGATGGTTTGGGGTGAGCTGGACCGCAGAGTGAAGGCAAAGGGGCCAACAAGTGCTAAACACCTCTGGGAACTCCTTCAAGACTGTTGGAAAACCATTTCGGGTGACTACCTCTTGAAGCTCATGGAGAGAATGCCAAGAGTGTGCAAAGCAGTAATCAGAGCAAAGGGTGGCTATTTTGAAGAAACTAGAATATAAAACATGTTTTCAGTTATTTCACCTTTTTTTGTTAAGTACATAACTCCACATGTGTTCATTCATAGTTTTGATGCCTTCAGTGAGAATCTACAATGTAAATAGTCATGAAAATAAAGAAAACACATTGAATGAGAAGGTGTGTCCAAACTTTTGGCCTGTACTGTATATATCTAAGTAATGTAACAAAGTGTGCGCGTAGTTACATCTGTATTGATGCACTGCTCCAGCCTCCAGTTGCCGTTGCTCCGCCATGATGTTTTGAATCTTGCCGGGCAGCGACCACATTGCATTTAAATAGGAGACTGATGAGGGCGGTAACATGCCATGCAACGTCTACAATGAAGAAGACGAAGAAGCCCATGGTTTCGTCCTACCGCCGCCATTGTGGACTGTTAGCAGACCGCAGCAGACCCGCTTGCACACAAAAACACACAGACAAACTGAAGTATATCGCTATTAATTACGCTTACAACGCTACTCACCTCGTGATAGCTTGGTCACAGCTGCTTTTTCACGTTTTTGTAAAGCAAAATATAGACTTTTAAAAAAAACAAAATGAAGAAAAACGGATGAGATGGCATCTCTACATATTACATCCACTTATGAGAAGATTAACTTAATTACTCCTTCAAAATCACCCCATAAGCCAATCTACCAAAAAATTAAAAAAAAAAAAATCAATATTTTAACTAGAAACACATTAATGACAATGTCACAGGAATAAAGATTTATTTACAGATTGTACAGTAAGGGGACAGTAATAATAATAATAATAATGATAATAATAATAATATATAGGCTATTTTAATATGATATATTTTAATGCTAAAGCAGTAATCAGTTCTGCTTTATTTATTTATTTATTTGTATATAAATATGTGTGTGTGTGTGTGTGTGTGTGTGTGTGTGTGTGTGTGTGTGTGTTACCTTCCCTCCAAAACTGGCATATTAAATTGATATTAAAACACTTCAAATGTTTCGGGAAACAGTGGAAGGCCAGGTGCGGGGTGTTCAACTGATAGTTGTTGCAGTTAATTGCACTACACTGTTTTCTTTTCAACGGATTCAACGGAGCTTCGCCTCTTGGTATCCATGCACTTTGCTACAATGTAGGCGTGTTTCGTAGGGGTGGTAGCATACTGCTCCTCCCTACTACGATTTCGGACATACTACATACTAATTTGGTCTACTACAATCCATACTACCTTTCAGACGCAGCCACTGTCTCCACACAAATGTATACTGAAAAACAGTTTATTAAGAAAGCCCTACTTCTCCTTCTATCTTCCCAAACAAAAAATCATCTCCCCCAAACAATTCTCTTCGCCTTTGTCCCTTTTAAACAGAGGAGCAGATCACCCTTCCAGTGTTGGAAAAAACGGGTTAAGCAAGGGTTTAACCTTGGAAGGTTTTTTACTGTGGAGTTAGATTTGTGTCTTTATTACATGCGAGAAAATAAATGATATGAGAGAAAAAAAAAATATTTGAGAGAAAAAGTTTACACACTGATAGCAAAAAATAATAATATTTGAAACTAAAAAAAGTTTTGAGATAAAGTATTTTTGTCATAGAATATAAAAATAATAATTTGAGATTTAAAAAATGAGTGTGAAAACATTTTCTCTCTCAAAAAAAAATGTTTCTCTCAAAACATTTTTCTTCTCTCTCTCAAAACCTATGTCTTTGCTCTCCTGTCAGGATTTTCTTTTCGCTGTGAAAATAATGTCATGGGTGGGGCCATGTTCCTATTGGCCAGTCTCAGTCGAATTGACAGCTGGGTGAGGATTGTCTTGGGAGTCGAATTCAACTGAATCATTCATCCACCATGGTCGATTCACTGGCATAGATGCGCTGCTTTATTTGGGAGCGGATTTGCATACATTAACGTTATGCATGTGTGGTCACATGGAGAGGAGAGGGAATTAATCAGTGTTTAACTGTACGTGCTGACGTATTGCGGTAAGCGAGTTGTGTCATTTCCGGTGTTTCTGTGACAGCGTCTCTGTACTGCTCTGGTGGATTCTACTAGCCTGCTTTCTCACTTCAGTTGCTTTAACGTTGCTTTAACGTCTACTTCAAGTCTTAACCCACACTGGTTCTGTTTAAGCACTTAACGTTATAGCTCTCCTCCTTTCTACGACTTTCTCGCTAATCTCTTAGCTGTTGTTTGCACGTTACCAGCCTTGGTAGCTACATTAGCTTTACAGTTAGCGATGGCTTCTCCTTCTGCTCTCTCTGGCTCGGTGTGCCAAATGTTCAGTTATGCCTCTGCCTCCTTTAGCGACAGTGGTAATTGTAATAAGTGTAGCTTATTTGCTGCGTTGGAGGCGAGGCTTAGTGAATTAGAAGCGCGGCTCCGCACCATGGAAAACCATTCAGTAGCTGCGGTAGTTAGCCAGCCCCCTGTAGCCGGTGCGGAGCCACATAGCATAGCCTTAGCCTCTGCTAACTGTCCTCCGGTAACTCCCGTTCAGCCGGGAGGTTGGGTTACAGTTCGCCAGAAGCACAGCTCCAAGCCGAAGCCCACGGCTCACCACCTGCCTGTTCACGTTTCCAACCGCTTTTCCCCACTCAGCGACACACCCACTGAGGATAAAACTCTGGTTATTGGCAGCTCTATTCTGAGGAACGTGAAGTTAGCAACACCAGCGACCATAGTCAACTGTATCCCTAGGGCCAGAGCAGGCGACATTAAATCAAATTTAAAACTGCTGGCTAAAGCTAAATGTAGATTCAGTAAGATTGTTATTCACGTCGGCGGCAATGACACCCGGTTACGCCAATCGGAGGTCACTAAAATTAATATTGCTTCGGTGTGTGAATATGCAAAAACAATGTCGGACTCCGTAGTTTTCTCTGGACCCCTCCCAAATCTGACCAGTGATGACATGTTTAGCCGCATGTCATCATTTAATCGCTGGCTGTCCAGGTGGTGTCCAGCAAACGATGTGGGTTTTGTTAATAATTGGCAAACTTTCTGGGGAAAACCTGGTCTTATGAGGAGAGACAGCATTCATCCCACTTTGGATGGAGCTGCTCTCATTTCTAGAAACCTGGCAAACTTTATTAGTAATTTAAATCCCTGACAACCCAGAGTTGAGACCAGGACTCGGACACACAGTCCTACACGCTTCTCTGAGCTTCTAGTTCAGTTACCCAGCCATAGTTTTCATAGTTTTATACAAACGGTGTCTGTCCCCCAACCACCTAAATTATTTAAATCTAAAATTAAACAAAGAGGAGTTGTGCATAACAACCTCATAAAAATTAAAACCTCTTCTGTGACAGAAAGACAAAACAGGAGAATTAAATGCGGACTGTTAAATATCAGGTCTCTATAGCAGTGTTAGTAAACGAATTAATATCAGATAATCATATTGATTTACTCAGTCTCACTGAAACCTGGCTGTGTCAAGATGAATATGTCAGTCTAAATGAATCCACTCCTCCCAGTCATAGTAATACCCACATTCCTCGAGGCAGCGGCCGAGGAGGGGGAGTTGCAGCCATTTTTAACTCTAGTCTGTTAATCAGCCCTAAACCTAAACTAGATTATAATTCATTTGAAAGCCTTGTTCTTAGTCTTTTACATCCGACCTGGAAAATCTCGCAGCCACTTTTATTTGTTATAGTGTACCGTGCTCCTGGCCCGTATTCTGAATTTGTATCTGAATTCTCAGAGTTTTTATCCAGTTTAGTTCTTAAATCAGATAAAGTTATTATTGTAGGCGATTTTAACATTCATGTCGGCGTTGATAATAACTCCTGGCTACAGCGTTTATCTCATTATTAGACTCCATTGGCTTCAGTCAGGGTGTACATGAACCCACTCATTGTTTTAACCATACCCTCGATCTAGTTCTGACGTATGGAATTGAAATTGATAACCTAAAAGTCTTTCCACAGAATCCCTCGCTATCGGATCATTATCTGATTACTTTTGATTTCTTTTACTCAATCACACGCCACTCACCAACAGTTACTATACTAGATGTTTAACAGATAGAGCTGACACAAAATATAAGGAAAAGATTACTCCGTCGTTAAATTCAATACCAAGTCCCTCAGTAACAGAGGTTTCCTGTACCGACTTTGATCAGTCTGTCGATAGCGCCGTGCTCGCTCACGAACAACACTTGACTCTGTAGCTCCTCTTAAAAGAAGTTAAAAGCAAAGAAAATTCGCTCCTTGGTATAACTCTCAAACCCGTAAGTTAAAACAAATATCGCGAAAGTTTGAAAGGAATTGGCGATTAACCAAACTGGAAGAATCTCGTTTAATCTGGACAGACAGTCTCAAAACTTATAAGAGGGGCCTCCGCAATGCCAAAGCAAACTATTACTCAGCATTAATAGAAGACAGTAAGAACAACCCCAGGTTTCTTTTCAGCACTGTAGCCAGGCTGACTGAGAGTCAAAGCTCTATTGATGATTTTATGAGCTTTTTTAATGACAAAATTCTAACTATTAGAGGCAAAATTCATGACCTCCTGTCCTCAGATAGTACCTATCTAACCTCAAACACAGCTGTAAAACCTAATATATATTTAGACCGCTTCTCCCCAATTTCTCTTCAAGAATTGACTGTGGTGATTTCTTCATCCAAATCATCAACATGTCTCTTAGACCCCATCCCAACTAGGCTACTTAAGGAGGTCTTTCCTTTAGTTAACACTCATATATTAGATATGATCAATATATCCTTATTAACAGGCTATGTACCACAGTCTTTTAAGGTAGCTGTAATTAAACCTCTCCTAAAAAAGCCCACCCTGGATCCAGAGGTGTTAGCCAACTATAGACCAATATCTAATCTTCCATTTATGTCAAAGATCCTTGAGAGAGTAGTCGCAGACCAGCTGTGTGATTTTCTCCATGATAATAATTTATTTGAGGAATTTCAGTCAGGATTTAGAGTGCATCATAGCACTGAGACAGCACTAGTTAAAATTACAAATGACCTTCTGATTGCTTCGGACAAAGGACTTGTCTCTGTACTTGTTTTATTAGATCTTAGTGCGGTGTTTGACACAATTGACCATCAAATTCTACTGCAGAGACTGGATCACTTAATTGGCCTAAAAGGTTGTGCACTGAGCTGGTTTAAATCTTATTTATCTGATCGTTTTCAGTTTGTTCACGTTCATAATGAATCGTCCTTACATACCAAAGTTTGTTTTGGAGTTCCGCAAGATTCTGTGCTCGGACCCATCCTATTTACTCTATATATGCTTCCTTTAGGTAACATCATTAGAAATCACTCTATAAATTTCCATTGTTATGCGAATGATACTCAGTTGTATTTATCGATGAAGCCAGAAGAAAGTAATCAATTAACTAAACTCCATAATTGCCTTAAGGACATAAAAACTTGGATGAGCACCAATTTCCTGATGTTAAATTCAGACAAAACTGAAGTTATTGTTCTTGGCCCCAAACAACTCAGAGACTCTTTATCTGATGAGTTTCTCTTGATGGCATTGCTCTGGCCTCTAGCACTACCGTAAGAAACCTCGGAGTAATAATTTAAGACTAGACTTAAGACTTTCCTCTTTGATAAAGCTTATAGTTAGGGCTGGCTCAGGCTTGCCCTGTACCAGCCCCTAGTTAGGCTGACTTAGGCCTAGTCTGCTGGAGGACCCCCCTATAATACACTGGGCACCTTCTCTTCTTCTTCTTCTCTCTCTCTCTCTGGTACTCTATTACTGCATCTTGCTAACTCGGCCATTCTGGATGTCACTAACTCGGCTTCTTCTCCAGAGCCTTTGTGCTCCACTGTCTCTCAGATTAACTCATATCGCAGCGGTGCCTGGACAGCGTGACGTGTGTGGTTGTGCTGCTGCCGTGGTCCTGCCAGATGCCTCCTGCTGCTGCCATCATTAGTCATTAGTAATACTTCTACTGTTATTATACACGACTATTGTCACACATGGATACTGCCAGATATTAATACATACTTTCAACATATTGTACCACAGTAGCCAGAACTATAATATTATTACGTTGTTGTAAGCTACTGTCATTACCTGCATCTCTCTCTCTCTCTGTCTCATTATGTCATACGGATTACTGTTAATTTATTATGCTGATCTGTTCTGTACGACATCTATTGCACGTCTGTCCGTCCTGGAAGAGGGATCCCTCCTCAGTTGCTCTTCCTGAGGTTTCTACCGTTTTTTTTCCCCGTTAAAGGGGTTTTTTTGGGGAGTTTTTCCTTATCCGCTGCGAGGGTCATAAGGACAGAGGGATGTCGTATGCTGTAAAGCCCTGTGAGGCAAATTGTGATTTGTGATATTGGGCTGTATAAATAAAATTGATTGATTGATTGATTGATTGATTGATTGAAATGAACCGACAGCGCCACCTGTGGAATTGCACCCCAGGGAATACACTCAAACCTACTCTCAAAACTACTCTTAACAACAGAAGGTCACACCGATTCGTACACTGGTAAATATGGGGACAGGAGACGGACTTCAAATATAAGAACACGGAGGTCCAAAGCTGCATGAATGCATAGCCGCATTACAGCGTGGTTTAATCAGTTAGTGGAAAACGGAGCGGCTGCACCGGGGCTGGAGGCCGTGGATAGCCGTTCTTCGGGATGCCCGAGACGGGTATGGCTGCAGACTGGAGCCTCTCGTCTCATGGCTCTCGTCTCATGATCTCTCGTGTCATGACATGGGTCATGACATGGGCTAAAGCCCCGGATGTTTTTTAATTAGCCCCGAATATTAATTTAAAAAAAAAAAAAAAAAAAAAAAAATTTAAGATCACATCCTCAAACTACGGTTATCTTATGTTGATGCTTCGATAAAACAGTGTTTTTGGACAGGTTTGAGTAACAATTAATTATTATTTTTTTTAAAAAAAGCCACTACTTTGGCTTTGGCACACAAGCGGTTAACACCTCCAGGTCGCACGTGACGTCATTCACCCAAAACAGCAGCGTCAGGCAGCAGGCGCACTTGACAACAGGCAGGCTTGACAGCACAGCAAGCTGTTCAGCTGTCTTTGGGATGTCACAAAAAAAGATTTCCATGTTTTTTCCCCCAAAGGTGGTCAGCAATCAAAGAGGTAATGGGAATAGAAATTATGTAAAAATGTATAATTTCGAAAAGAGTGTTGCAGCTGGAACTACTAGAGGGAAGTAGCTAACGTAAGCTAGCTAGCAGCTAGTTGATATTACATGGGAAAACACCGATCTATTATTATTAGCATCTGTCTGTAAATGCAATTGTGGTGTGCAGTGGCGTCGCCTGGCCTGGGCACTCGGGGCTTTAGCCCCGAACGTTTTTTCTTAAGCCCCGGATAATTCAACTTCAGAAGAAATAATGATAACTGTACATTAACGAGCCACTAAAGAAGTTGTAGTTTTCCATTTTCAGTGAATGCAACACAGGATGACGTCGAGACTGGTTAATCAGAGAGAGGGGTTGCGTGAAGCATCCGTGTTTTATTGGCTGATAGCCTCGCGTCACCAGGCTCTTCCCGTATCTAAACCGTTGGCGCGCTGGAGGGAGACGTTTTAGCAACAACACGAAAGATCATGGATATAAGACGTTTTTTCAAAAACAAGGAGGCTGACTCGGCTGATGCTCACGTCTCCGGGGAGCCGTTACCAGAAACAGGTAAATGAATAATTTAAATTCTGTTTATTCCTTCAAAATTATGTGAAACGTGTAGTGTTAGGGGCGTGCCGGGCGCGGGACAGTCCTCTCCGGTGATAGATGCTCTTAGGCGGGCTGAAGATCCCTGAAGGCTCGGTACGGCTGGCGACTTTTCCCACACATAAATTCAGTGATATTTTTCTCACATAAGTTACCAAAGATACCGCACACAACTACGTAACTGTTGTTATGTCCTTCTAACGTTGCTGTGTGGGTTGAAGGCCTTTTTCTTTTTATTGTGAAAGCTGAGCTTTCACAATAAAACTCCCGAGGACTTCCGAAGGGCTGCCGAGCGCTGCCGAGCACCTCTATCTCATTTTGCCTGCATGTATACAGTTATTCATGTAGATATTTGTCAATGTTGTTATTGATTAGGCTACTCATATATTGTTGCAACATTTAAACTCTTTACTACCATCTCTTGTATTTCATAATTAAAACAATATAATTGAGCCCAGTAAGTGCCACTTTAGCAAGAAAGGAAAAATAAAATACCAAAAATTAAACTGACTCATGTAATGTGCATTTTTTGGGGAAAATATGGCTCCTGATATAGTCTGTAGGCATCATCACTCAACTTTTTCACATGGTCTGGTGTTAAAAAATAAAAGCAAACTAAAAATCGCAAATCATGTAACCTCTAACATTTTTTAAAAATTGAGGGGGAATATGACTTGGCTTCAGGCAAAATATTTACAAAATATTTATTTTTTTGGCTTTAATTCCTGTGTTATCTATAAGTGCATCATCCTGTTTCTATCAATATAATATAATTTTATTTTGACACATTTTGAAGTACATGTTGGCAGTATTTGGCTGTAGACAAGACGCAATAAGGCTCAAGAAAGCATAGAGCTTTTTTCCCGGGTAGGATCCCCTAGACTTCCCTATAAGGTTCTGGGCTCAGCCCCCAATGTTCTCAGTCCCAAGAAACGCCCCTGGTGGTGTGTGAGAATTGTGTACCTAAAAATAATTAAGCTTGGGCTTCTTCTAGAGGGGAAAGTAGCTAAAGTTAATGTTAGGCTATAACGTCGAACCACCTTGTTTATTTTCTTTTTCATGCATGATAGCAGCTAGCTAGCAGACAGGGATCCTGCACAGCCTGCCTCTTTTACTGTAACTGCTAATGTGTTAAATGGAAAAACAATGTGTTGTTACCTAGCTAGCTAATGTCAGTACATGGGTGCAAACTAAATTCAAAATGGGTCATTCATTTGATGATCTGTGGTTATGGGATTGCATCGTTTTCACCTTTTTCACCAGTGATATGACAGGTTTGCAGTGCACCCCTGTACTTAACCAAGCATTCGTCTCTGAATGCAAGTGTAGTGTGAATTGTGTGTTCTTAAAATAATTTAACACACTTTTTCTCAGATGGCACTGCTGCTGCTGCTTCTGCTGGTACTGCTGCTGCCATCAGACAGACAAGCACAAGGGATGTTGGAAGAGGTAGTTAGCTTGTTTCTTAAAATCACTGTGTGATTATTCAAGGTGTCTCTCCACCACTAGGTGGTAGCATTAGGACAGGTTAACATGTTGTTCCCCAACGCTGGTTGGGTTAAAATGAAGCTGGACAGATGGACAAAATAGAGGAAAAGTTGGGCGATTATGCAGGAAAATAAAATATTTCAGATATGTCTTTTTTATGCTACACTAGAGTGGCGTAACTGGTCCAGTGTTTGGGCATGTGAAAATGCCATAAGTTAGTGGCAACTTTGCCCATAATTATTTATATTAATTACAATGGGATACCAATATTGACTATTCGTACATTCATAAATAAACTATAAAATGTTATGTTTACATTTAATTTTCAGGTATGATAGCAGATAGGGATGTGTTCAGGGATCCTGCAGCAGACCAAAGGGAGGACAATGAAAGAGCAGGTACCTGTAGGGTATGCGGAGAATGTTTCTGTGTCTAAAAATTTCGGCGCGTGCATCTGCGCGCGCATCTGCTTAACTGTTCTGGGCTAAGCCCCGGATGTGTCAAAATCCTAGAGATGCCCCTGGACATGGGCATGTACAACAGCAAGTCTACAGGGTCAAAAATGCAAATTCGCTTTGTTACAGAACAACTTATGTTGGAAGTGTACGGCAGAGGCAGGTACCTTCTTACACTCACTGTGGGAATGCCCTTTGGTTTTTCCCTTTTGGAAAAAAGTCATTGTAAAATTGAGTGAATGGCTTCAAAAATCCTTGCCGGAATCCCCCCGACTTTGTCTCCTAGGGGTTCAATCAGAGTTACCACCAGGAATATTAAAAGTAGAATTCGGTTTCATCACTGCAGCTAGAATTATTCTTTGCCACTTGAAGAGTCAGACTTAACCAGCACTTACTGACTGAGTTAAGATGATGACCGATAATGCCTCCTATGAACTGATGATAGCTAAGTTAAATGATAACAAAGGAAATTTTTTCCAGGTCTGGGCCAAGTTTTTGAATCATATAAAAGATGGGAATAAGGACCTATAACAGGTGAAGGGAGAAAGACAAATGTATATTTTATTCAACACCCTTCATGGCTGAGGATTTATGGGATTTAGTATTTTGTATGATGATGTAGGATGGATGATGTGCTGTCTTGTTATATTTATGTGCTGAGATGTATAGTTTTGTTTAATTGTATTTTACATGATTGTTTTGTTTACGTTTGTTGAAACCAAAATTCAAATAAAAACCTAAATGACAAAAAAAAAAAAAAAAGCAAATTTGCAATTTCTTGACACTCTTGCCGCCAATAAATCAAACCGAGAGGACAAGAAGAAGATGGCAGCGGCGTTACAGGTAAATTCCCAAAGAAGCCAGTTTTTTTACTATCCATTTAAAAAAATAAAACGGTTAAACTCTTAACTTTACAATTTTAACCATCCGGATAGTTTGTAACGTTGCATTTGAAACGTAAGATGATACTACTTCTACACCATGTACTCTGTACAAAACTGCGCACAGTGCAACTGCACATTTAAGAGCTGCATGCCAGGAATTCACACTGTGCTTTTAACAGAATTCAAATGTTCAAGTGTTACTAAGTAAAATGACTTTGTGTCTGCAACAAAAAAAGAAATCTTAACACCATGCACATGAATATGCTATTGTTATTGCTATATCCACAGGTTATGTTGGACGTGGGAAGTTAGGAGAGCTCCGGGGATTTATTCTGAGGATCCCCACCCTGGATTTTGCAGCCAGTTCTGCCAGCTGCAGTCTGGATGTTTTGACTAAACAAATAAAAAAAGCTGCATTCTTTAAAAGACTCATTTTATTTGTATATTTTATATATATGTATTATATATTCCTTTCACACATCACAGGGAAATTGTTATGACAAGTGTGTGTCCTGTAGTGTGAATGTGCGTGCATGTATGTGTGCATATGTGTGTGTCAACTAACACATAAACAGGACAAGCAGCAGTGCCAGGCAGATATCTACAGAGCCTGCAAGCTGAGACACACAATAACACTGAGGCAAGGCGAGGCAAGTTTATTTGTATAGGACATTTCAGACAAAATGCAACTCAAAGTGCTTTACATAAAAATAAAATGATTTTAAGAAAGGACAACATGTAAAAGCAACACAAAGCAACAGTACATCGAAGAGGATTCAATACTATGTATAAAACAACTTTTCAACCAGGATTCCTAAAATACAATAGAAGAGGTCATGAGATGAGAGGTTCCAGGCTGCAGTCATATGTTTAAAACAACTTTTCAACCTGGATTCCTAAAATACAATAGGAGAGGTCAT
The DNA here is from genome assembly GCF_011397635.1 of Epinephelus fuscoguttatus. Lineage (NCBI taxonomy): Eukaryota > Metazoa > Chordata > Actinopteri > Perciformes > Serranidae > Epinephelus > Epinephelus fuscoguttatus. The sequence goes on along the minus strand of NC_064767.1, from coordinate 42,141,548 downwards.
GAGACGAGAGGTTCCAGGCTGCAGTCATATGTTTAACACAGGAGAGGTCATGAGACGAGAGGCTCCAGGCTGCAGTCATATGTTTAACACAGGAGAGGTCATGAGACGAGAGGTTCCAGGCTGCAGTCATATGTTTAACACAGGAGAGGTCATGAGACTAGAGGTTCCAGGCTGCAGTCATATGTTTAAAACAACTTTTCTACCAGGAAAATCTACCAGGATTCCTAAAATACATTACAAAATGCAACATTATGTTTAAAACAACTATAGTGTCAGGCGCGAGCTTTACAAAATACAATATCATGTTTAAAACAACTATAGTGTCAGGCACGAGCTTTTATTCTGAAATTTAGAAGCTCGGGGGGTGTGGCTTCTTTATCACCAGGCAGGTCATGATACGAGAGCTTTGAGACGGGAGGCTCCAGGCTGCAGCCATACAATCCATGCTCTTTGATACAGTCTTGATCGGAGCAGACTTGTGTGGACTTCAGACAGCCAGGTATCCCGGCATGCATTTCGCAACAATCATCGGAAAATGACAAGTGAGGGAAGACGCACAATTGTAAGCCATAATTACCGATATGTCACTGTTGTTTTGTCACAGAACATAGTGTTTTCATGCGTAGTTTAAACGTCAGACCCTTGGTCGATGTTTTAATATAGAGCCCAGTTGAATGTGACTGAGGTCCGCTAGATGACAGCGGTGTCAGCGCTCATAGATAATAAACGTGTAGCTATATGAGCGCTCAGGCTGCCCAGAGAGCAGCCTCTCTCGGGGAGTCCTTTTGAAATTTGTGGCTGATATCTCTGTAGTGGTTAAATATGAAATGTAATTCGTTTGGGGTATGTCTAATGGGCAATATTCAGTCTCAGTATAAGATATATTCTCATATTATTAAATGTTGTAACATGTTATTGTTCTTTGCATATTTTTGCTTATTTAGGCCTATTATATGTACATGTATATGTACATATATATGTGTTTTTACCATTCAATAATGATTTTAAGAATTTATTGTAATTTATTTATTGTATTTAAAGATTAATTGTATTTATTGTAGTATTTATTCAACAGCATTTTAAATATTGATTATCTGATATGAATTGTATACCTGATGTCTGAAGTGTGGCTGAATAAAATTTTCCTCTGAACATCTGACCTGTTTGATCCCATTTATATTGGTGAGGACAGATTAAATGAGAAACTGCTGTCAGTATAATCCAGTACAGTTCAACAGCACCACAATCTACAACTCAACACTTCAATAAAATGTCAGACTTAATACAATATTAAACTGCTGTTGTTTTTTCTAGGTGTACCAAGTAAACTGTCAAGTCTCCATAAAAATGTAGACAGAAAGCATAATGGTGAGACAAATGCAGTGATGGACAGTAACTAAGTAGGCTATATTTACTCAAGTAGCTACTGTACTTAAGTACAAATTTGATGTACTTTGGGTATTTCCATTTACTTAGAGGGAAATACTATACATTCTGCTTAAGCTACATTTATTTGATAGCTATAGTTACTTTTCAGATAGTTTGTTTTATAGCCTATGTTGTTGTTTCATATTTACAAGTTGCTGTGTGTTGTTATAGATTAGACTAGTACACCAGTGAAAGGTGTTAAAATTAGTTCTACCATGACAACATTTAAATCATCAAACATCTGCCTCCTCAGCTGGACAGCCTCCTCCTCAGCCTGCAGGTACAGCAGTCCTGCTGCAATAACTGCACCAAGACGCCTTTTCCGATCCGTTATTGATTTTTGATTTCCATCTCGCCAATGCTCACGATCACAATAACCACCAACTCTCCACAAACTTTTTCCCCTCGCACTTGACTTTTGATTATAATCAGAAGCCAGCTGCAGGGAAAAGGTTTTAAAAGACATTTTATGAAACTATTTTGGCTATTTATATGTTTTTGTGTGTCAGTTATATATGTTGAAACGTTAAAAACATATACATATTAATTTCTTACAATGTCTATGAAAAGACGGAGGGCTGGGCTGTGTTTATATTGTTTTATTCTAAATGCATGTATACAACACAGTACAACAGAGGTGGTGACATCATCAAGTTCGCTGCTGTTCTAAAAGCAGAAATGACTATACTCCCGTCCTCCCGTTCTCCTGTTCTTGGGAAGTCCGGACTCTCACGTGGACTTGCCAAGTCTGAACTTGCCAAGTCCACAAGTCCGTACTGCCGAACTTGAGTATTGAGAAACGGCTTATGTCTATGGTCTGCCCCCAGAGGCTGTATCGCTGTCTGCCGGAAGTCAGACGCCGAATACAGCCGATGGGTTCTGATGGACTGGGGGCTCATCCTACTCTCCAATGTGCTATGTGTGAGCTCAGTCCTGCATGTTCTTTAATGAAGCAATAGGAGAAGATATTCGGTCTCAGTTAATGTAGTTTATTAAGCAGTAAAGGAATAAAATTACAGAGCTCTGGGTCTCAACTTCAAGTCCCTGACGAACAACAAAGGTGTGTCAGTTCACGAAGTCTGACCTCCTGTCCTTTCCCTGACCCAGTATATTTGAGCGTAACAGAGTGTCATTGTGCACGCAAGGCGTTGTCCTCTTCTCATTGGCAGTTCCACTTCCTCCTTCACCACACCACGCCCCTGCCTCGTGTTAATCTGACTCCTTCCCGCTGACAGTGGGGGCGTGGTTCCTGTTTTGAAAGACAAGAGAACAACACAACTCCCTACACGTGCTGTACCTTACTATCTGTACATCACTTTCTATTATTTTTACCATATATGAAACTAATTATCTAAGCATTGCGGTATGTGCTCCTCAGATTTCATGTCTCTTCCTCTCCTGTACTTCTCCGCTTCTGCAAAGCAAACACATTCAGATCAGCTGAAATCATCTTAGTATTCTCATTGTTCACACATCTAAAACTTATATAGTGAAACACAACTGATAGTAAAATGCATAAAATCATTCTATTCCCAACAGTCCCCCTTTTGGCCTCATAGGACTGAGGCCACTTTTCTTTTTTTCAGTCCCAACGTATCCAGGTCCCCCTTTTTAGGTCTTGTGATTACTGCACTTTTTGTTTCTTTTGAAACAAACAGTTATAAATCCCCCTTTTGGTCTCATACACATGAGACCACTCACACTGTCTTCTCCTGAGGCTGAGTCCGAATCTGAATCAGTAGGCGGCTCTCCTAACAGGGTGGCCGTCTCCATTTGAGTCATCTGATATGGTGGGGGCTGTGGATGTTTTCTCTCCACAGCTGTCACTATGATTCTTTCACAGAGGACCGGATACATGGGATACAACAACAACCACATAATGCTAACACCGCGAGCATTCCCACCAGAGACAAGAATACCGATACCACTAAATCTTTCCACTTACCGAACCACTTCTCGAAGATACCACCCAGGGGTTTATCAATGCCTGAGTGTTCATGCATTTCCTCAGAGAGCGTCAGCCCTTCTAGCGCCTTAGTTACTGACCCGTCTGGAGCTGTGTTGTTTGGGATGAAGGTGCAGCAGAGGCCCTGGAACATAGAGCAGACACCCTTTCTCCGCCAAAAGCATGTCTAACGCAATTCGGTTCTGTACTGTCATCAGGAGGTAGCTGCCAGTTGTTCAGAGAGTCCTCCAACGCGTCCCTAGTGCTGTTGGCCAGTCTAAGAACATTGTAATGCACATAATTAATTCTGTCCACATTTTTGTTAGGGGTGATGGGAAACAGTGCAGCTAATATGGGTATGTTTTCAAAACCAGCAGCCACTTGGTCAGCCAATTTGTACTGGTCTGGGACCCGCGAGGAACACCTATGGCATCCATATACGTGGTTGTTCCCTGGCTCATATCAAATGCATTTCTTTTCTGTCTACCTGAGTTGGTCTGGGTATCCCTCATCCCCAACAAGATCAGGGGTACAGCCAGTCGGACCAGTGCACACGTACCAACCCAGGAGGATGGCAGGGACAAGTGGAGGGTTTTATCTCCACAGTACCAGAACAGGTCCCCTCTAGCCTGAACCATGCTGCTGGCGTTCTGCCACGTACTCACATTCAATGTTCTCTGGCACCAGTCAGCTTGCATCTGTCCCATATCAGTTACTACCCCGGTGGAGAGGTTCCTATGGAAACAAGTGTAATTGGCGATTCTGGGACTAAACGTTGGTGGGATGGTGTGATTCTTTATGTGTGGAAACAGAGAACTCAGAGTGGTACAATTAGCAGGATCAGGATACATGGTCATATTTATCATGCAGTTGAAACCAATAGGGTCTGTGTCAGGATACAAAGGGGCTGGTGTGGTGAACAGCGTAGGTCTGGCGGATGAACATCGACACAATTGGACATGTTCATGGATTCTGCTGTCGTCACCCAGTCTAACCATCGGTTTTTGTCTCCGTAGCCTGTGGCCAATCTGACTACGTCACTGCGGGTCAATTTAGAGTAGTCAATGTTTATCACGCCTGTGTTCTGTTGAGGTTCAGGCGCCTTGGTTCCATTACTTGGGGATACGGTGGTATTAGTAGGGGGAGGATTCAATAAGGTTAGTTTAATTAGTCCCATGGTATCGGTGCCACTGTGGTCTACTCCCAACACCAAATACATTGTGGTGTTGGTGCGATCTCCACATTTGGTGCGGTGCCTAATTGAGTTTGACCATGGGTTTGTTGTGAGATTATACACACTTAGCAATATCGGATTCTGCTTATGGGAGCCTGGAAGAGGCTGAAGCTGCTGCCTCTGTATCTTTATCTTTTTCCCAATGTCCTGTCCTCCTACCCTATATGGTGGTGGGTCCCAAAGCCCAGAATACGTCATCACATCTCTCCATCTTCCACACCACGGATTGTGTGGGCCCTCCCCATGAGAATCCATAAGTACACGTCATACCCTCCAATTTGGATCCTTTCCTTTACAGTTTATTACGGAGCACAAGTCAAACTGGAACCCTGTACTTTGCCCTATGATGTATGTCAATTCTACTCCACCATACTTAGCTATGCAGGAGTCTGACGTTCCACTCCCTGGGGTGTCTCTCCTGGTTCGGTTTCGTGGTGGTTCTACGGCTTTGTCTCTGAGGAAGACTCATAATACAACAGAGGTAAAACAATAACACAGGTTAACACAACAACTCCCAACACAAACCACTTATGGTGGCGTGGTTCTAATCCTAATAATTCTACTAATAATTTCATTTTTTTTTTTTTTTGCAAAAGGGTAAATATAAACGTGTAAAATATAAGCTTAAATATGGAGTGTAAATGTTCTGCAAGCGAGTCTTTCTTGTATCCTGGCTTTATTACTAAATGTACTCTGGGCAAAGTGTTGCTTCAGAGGAGCTTCAAACCTTCACATTGATCACAGGATATCTCTTCCGCACTTATGCTAAGCTAAATGAATAAATGTCGGTGTGAGTAAGCTGTGCGTGTGTTTTTTTTTTCTTTAAGCTTTAGTGTCTCTTATGTCCTCCAGTGTTCGGGCAGGTGTCTCTGCCACTGCACACTGACTCCAGTGATACCATGTGTCACCTTTTCCCTGTAGTTTGACGGCGTGGGACGTCCGTTCCACGACTTTGTAGGGACCAGTCCACCTAGGCTCTGACCACTTTCGTTTGATCACCTTGAGTAGGACCCACTCTGATGTTGGGGGGTCTTTCCTTCTGCTCCCTCCCGAGCTGTGGTCACCTGTTTGGAGAAAGCTGACACCAATGCTGTTAGTTGGTCATAATATGGTTTGTATTGCATAGGGCTTTCTATTTCTTCTGTAGTTTGGATCCCAGCTCCCGGTCCCGGGAACTGGTGTCCTGTTTTTAGTTCATATGGCGTGAACCCTGTCAATGCGTTCACCGAGCTCCTGATTGACATTAGAGCTTAGAGCATCTACCCAGCTCATTTTAGTCTGAGCACAGATTTTGCCTATTTTTCCCTTAATAGACTGGTTCATCCTTTCCACCTTGCCCTGTGACTGAGGATGATAGACTGTGCCAAATGTGTGTTTTAGCCCCAATGCCTTCTCTACCTGCTGTAGGTCTTTGTTTTTAAAGTGAGTTCCGTTATCAGATCTGATTCGGGGAACCCGTGCCTGGGGATATATTGATTTATCAGAAATTTGATTACTGTTTTTGCATCCTCTGATTTGGCAGGTATGGCTTCTGGCCAGCCGGTGTATGCATCCACCGCCACCAGAAGATACCTGTGCCCTCCCACTCTCTCTATCATATCTGTGTAGTCAATAATGACCTCTTGACCTGGGAGTTTGGGGAGAGGAAATTTCCCTTGGTGTGGTTTCACTGTGGGTCTGACATTATATTCTGTACATATTTTACATTCTCTGATGTGATTCTCAATCATGGCTGGCAGAAAAGGGTGCCACCAATGAGTGAGACCTCGCACCATTTGCACCTTTCCACAATGAGCCACCCCGTGAGCCTCCTGGAGGACTGATCTCATCAGCCCTGGGGGTAACACTGGTCTTCCGTCCGAGACCTCCACACACCCTCTGTTCTCACTGCTCCTCTCTCTTTCCAGATTGTAAGCTCCTGTGGAGAAGCTTTCTGCTGCTCTGCTATTAACATATTTACATTACACGGTGGCAGGAGATCATGTACTGTTTTCTCTGTTTGTAGCATGATATACTGTGACTATATCCTGCCTTTCTCTTGGCTGCCATGTCTGCAGCCTCATTTCCTAGCGATAGCTGTCCTGTTTTATCATGGCCCTTACACTTAATGACTGCTACCTGTGCTGGCTTCATCAGAGCCTCCTGTAGCCTCTTCATATCTTTTCGTGTTTAATGGGGTTTTGCTGCCGTTAGAAAACCCGATCTGATCCACTGTGTCATCTCCACATGGATTGCTCCTACAACATATGCAGAGTCTGTGTAGATGTTCACTCTCTTCCCTTCTGACCATTCTAATGCTGCAATCATTGCCTGGAGCTCAGCCAACTGTGAGGACTCTTTTGTCACCCTTTCCGTGAGGACTTCCTCAAACCCTGTTTCTGTCTGTCTCACCACTGCATATGCTGCTTTCAGTCCCTCAGTTGGATGCCTGAAACAGCATCCGTCTGTGAACAGTGTTTCCTCTGCGTTAGTCAGGGGCTTCGCCTGCAAATCTTCTCTCACCCTGGTGTCTTTCTGCACCTTTTCCTCACATCTGTGTGGCTCGCCCTCTCCCATGTTATCTGCCATGTTTACACCTTCATGTGTGAATGTTATGTGTGGTGCATTTAAGATCTTTTCCAGCCTCGTCTGTCTGAGTGATGTCATAGTAAATGCCGCTGAGTTTACATATGCCACTATGCTGTGCGTTGTTAGTACAGTCAGTGCGTGTCCCATCACTATGTGTGCTATTTTCTGCAAAATTTTTGCCACTCCTGCTGCATGTCGAGTGCACGGTGGGTGTCTATCCTCGGTTAAGGATATGCTTACATACATCAGCACCTGTCTGCCTCCCCCTTTTTTCTGGAAAAGCACACCAGAGGTGGTGTGTGTCTTTTCGGAAACATCAAGAAAAAACGGTAGCTTGTAGTCGGGGATGGCTAGATCCGTAGCAACAGAGAGTGCCTGTTTGAGGGAGATAAATGAGGTTTCAGCGTCAGTGGTCCATACCAGGGGAGCAGTAAGATTGCGCATGCCCTGTGCGTTAACCATGGCACGCAAAGGATGGGTTAGTTCGCCATAAGAGGCCACATAGTGCTTGCTGTACCCGGTGAGGCCCAAAAATGACAACATGTCTTTCACGGTGTGGGGTTGTGGGGGATGCAGAATCGATTGTCTGTGGGACGGGACACGGCCGTGCCCTTAGCCGACACTATGCGACCCAGGAACGAGACCTGCTGCCTACAGCATTGTAGCTTGGTTTTAGAGACTTTGAACCCTGTGTGGTGTAGGCGTAGTAAGACAGAGCGTGGCCTCCCAGGCAGGTGGAGGGATCGGGTGCGGCCAAGAGGATATCATCAACGTACTGGATTACCACAACCCTTCTGGTAGTGACAATTCGGCCAGCTGCTGTTTGAGAACCTGATTGAAAAGACCAGGTGACAGGATAAAACCCTGTGGGACGCGGGAGTAACGTAGCTGTCTACCACGATGAGTGAATGAGAAAATGTCGCAAGGGGCGCGAGAGGTAGGCAGAAAAAGGCGTCGCAAGGTCTATACAAGAAAACCACTTATGTTCTGGCGACAAGCTAGACATGGCGGTGTATGGGTTTGGCACTGGTACTGTGGGTGTGGAGATTACTGCATTAATGCGTCTGAGATCATGCGCCATGCGATATATTTGCCTGTATTATGTTTCTCTTCATGAAGTATGGGTGTGGTCCAGCTGGCTTTTGAGGCCTCCAACACTCCAGCCTGTAACAGACCCTCGTTACTATCTGCAATACCACCCTCAGCCGCTGGCTTGTGGCGTTATTGATTCTGCCAAATCGGTGTCCAATCATTTAACTCAAATGTAATGGGGTGACCTGTGCACAGTAGCCCACATCGGTGGGCCCAGAAGACCAGAGAGAGTCAGGAAGTGTGTGTAACATGTGTTCTGCGTCTGGATGGTCAGTCTTTTCCTACCATGAAACCTCTCTATCTGTCGGTGTTCCAGGATCGCCTTGTCTGTAGCTCCCTGCCTGATGCGATATGCTTTCTCAGAGGGTGAGAAATCCACCTGAGGAATTTGAGTGGATCCAATCAGTGAGTTGCATTAGCCTCTTACACATAGGGCCCAAGTCTTTGGCCTGATGTTTTGCATGGATTGCCAGAGATATGTGAGGAGGCTTCTTCCTCCCCCTTATACCACTGTTGCTGTTCTGAAGCGAGGTCAACAGCTGCAGCCACTCCCTCATTACCCACCAGTATACAGGACGACTGTATATCCCACCTGTGACCTTCAATTTCGTTATAAAATGCCTGCTGATACATCTCATCCCCTTTTCTATCATAATAAAGTGTTACATGGAAGGGATCAGGAGGAGGTGTGTAAGGATTTAATGACTGAACCCAAGGGCGCCATGACTGATAGAGAGCGCAAATCCCAGGAGTTGCTGTGGTGTTTGGCTCGAGGAGGCCCCAGTAGATATCTGCCCACTGTCCTTCAGCTGTGGGGGATGTGTCTGCAGATAACAACATTTGTGAAGATGAATGTACAGTTGACAATGAGCAGTTCACAGTGTATCCATTTGGGAACGTCACTATCAGTCCGTCCGGGCTGCACAGGATGGAGGCTCCACACTTTAATAACACATCTCTGCCCAAAAGGTTAACAGGACATGCCATTGAGGAAACAAATGTGTGGAAATGTCTGATCTGCTTGGAGTATGGTAGTGGTGAGTGGTTTTGTGAGTGGCAGATTTTCTGATTGACCCGAGAACCCAGTTAATTCAACCGCTGATGATGACATGTGAGTAGCAGACACAGGGAGGTTTAATGTGGAATACCGTGCCCCCGTGTCCAACATGAAAGGCAGTTCTTGATTCAGTACTTTCAGTCGCAAGTAGGGGTCTGCCAGCCCTCCCGCGTAGGGGTTCTTGGGCCCGTCAATATCCTTGGGAATCTTCCCAGGTCATCAGAGGATATTGACCCTGCGGAGCGACAGTGGCATTGGGTGCTTGATGCACATAATCTTGATAACCTCCTGTGCGGTCCCTGATACCCGCCCCTGGGGTTCTGTTTCCGCCACCCTGGGAGGTCCGAGCTGCCTGCCTCGCATCCTGTCCTCCAACCACTCAGCATTACATGAGTGGGTCTGGTGCGGACATCGTTCCCGCAAATTCAATGTGTCTCCACACAGGAAGCACCCCCATCAACCTGACCCCTCTTGGGCCGCCACGTCTTCCCCTGCCTCTGAATCTTCCTGTACCACCTCGGAGCCGCTCCAATTGGGAGGGCGAGGTCTACCCCTCAGGGGTTGGAAAAGATCGGGGTAACTGTGGGTGATGGCTGAGGCTGCTGAATCATTTGATTGTTTGATTTTTGTCTTTTTCACATCGTTCGTTTACGACGTGCATCCTCCAATTGAAGTTTGAGCAGCTGAACCTGTGCTGAGTCTGTGCTTTCCTTCTCTTCCGCCTGTTTAGCTCTGTGTTTTTTCATGTGGTGTGTGAGGTGTTTCTCCCACTGTTCAGTGGAACAGCCAGGAAGGTCAGGATTGTTCTCTAATGATTCTTTTACCTTCGTAGGCAGTCCCTCTAACACGGCCTTTCTGAACAGGGTGGTTTGTAGGTCACAAGACCCTGGGTGTACTCCAGCCACATCTACCCATGTGTTCTTACATCTGCTAAGGAATGTTGCGACGTTTTCGTCAGGAGGTTCATGTGAAACGAGCGTGTGCATGGCGCCAGATGGAATGGGAAACTGTTGTCGCATGGCCCGACCGATAGCAGTGGCATGTTGGGCGAATGGCTCTTTATCCGCTAAATTAACTGTTTTTGCCAACGCCTCAAGTGCAGTTAAATCCCAGCTGGAGAGCTGTTGTCCCAATAGCGCCTCCAGTCCCCTAATGCTACTTTGTGACCCATGGTCTGTTTACAGAAACGCTCCATCCAGGGGCCTCCTCCTCTAATGGCGGGGCATCTTATCCAGGATGCAGTGCATATCTGTAAAGGAGAAGGGTTGGTATACCTCTCCTCCTCCTGGGGTCTTTTCCAGGAGTGGCATGGCAAATGTTTTTGGCTTGTTCTTATTTTGTCGGAGATTATAAGGAGAATGTGGACAACCTGAACGTGAGCCCGCAGCACTGTGTGGCCTTTTGATTGACTTTATTATTCCTGTTAGTCTTACAGCCTTCGTACCTTGGTCACTCTCAGAGTCTGACCCTGACCATCCTTGACTTTCCTCATCCTCCATTTCCTCTATCTCAGAACACTCCTCTGGTTCTTCTTTCCTTTCCTTATTTCTCCTTTCTCTGTTGCTTCTATCTGACCTCTCTCTTTGTGCCCTCAACTGAAACACTGCCTCTGCTAGTGGCCTCGGCTCCTCCTCCGTTGCTTCCACGTTAGAGGTGCTGGAGGAAAGAGGGCCCTGTTTCATGCTTCTCTTACTGTCTCTGCTCTCTATGCTGCACACATCATCCTGCATGTCCCTACTCCTGTCTATAGATCTCAGAGTCTCCTGATACACATTCTGCGCTCCGCCACAATATTCATCACGTCCTGTTTCATTGCCTCCACCTGTACTATTCCTGTCTTATTTCCTTCATCACTTCCTCTTTGGCCTTCACATACTCTCCTTCCCCTATCACATCTGTATTAAGCACACCGTCTTTAATCATCAACATTGGCATTTGCATATTCTTTCCTGAATATGGTGGGGGAATTGGAGGTGTGTGTGTTTGGGGTATCTCAGGATACAACCTATTAGAGGTGGGCTCTGGTGGGGGTGAGGCTGGATCCTTTGCAGGAGCAGACAGAGGTTGCTTATCTTTGTTTTGTTTTTGTGACTTTTGTCTGTGTTTTTCCAATAGGCCATGGCTGTAACTGCCATCTGATGGAGCAGAGCTCGTTTGCGCTCCTTCATTTCTTTTGATGTTTCCATTTTCTCTTTATAAATTTAGGTTCGTTTCTCCTTTTTAGCGTGTTCTTCCAAATCATCTCTCGCCTTTAACTCTGCAGCCAGCAATTTCTTTGTAACATTTACTGCCTCCTCATCCCGAGGAAGCTCATTTTGGGCCTGTAATGCCTTCCATAAATCATCAAACTCCTTTCCTACAGCCTGTCTCTGCTTATCTATTACTCCTGACAATAACTGTTTCCTAATCTCCCGTACTGTGTTTTTACTAGGATGGGAGGACATCCACCCTGCTCACGACAGTCCCTGTCAAATTCACCGTCCATGATGTCTCTCTGTCCCTCCTCTGTCCTTACTTATTTTACTCAGAGGGTACTACTCACGATGTTAAAAAAAAAAAAAAACTTCACACAATTACAACAATACAAACAATACACAGCGCCACGTGACCGCTCTCCAGCGCAGTCTGCGCGGACTTATTTTCCAATTTCTATCGCTGTGATTTCGCTGCTTAAGTTCCACCAATTGCAGGCCGACACATCCAAGCTTCTACACCACTCTCCTAGGAGGGTGCGGGATGCCTATGGCTCGGCGACAATTGGCTTCTATCTTAAGGCAAAATTACACAGCTTCCTCTTTTTCTTCCCCACAGAACGCGACCCACGCTCAGGCACTAAAAGAGTTGGAATTCGAGTCACCTCTAATAGACTCTACACAACTCTTCCGCCCGTAAAGATAGCTGGTTGTCGGTAAGCCACCCACAAAACAATATCCCCTAAAAGACTTATTTATTTACACTCCCAATATCAGGGTGGTTCTGGACCACTGAATAGATGTCTCAACATGAGCGATAGTATTCAGTGTTAGGGATCACATGGAAAACGCTCCCCTGCCCGCAGAACTCTGTAACCTCTTTTTTGTGTTGTAGCAATCTACACAAAGGTCTTTCAACCTCAGACAACCCGTGTCTTCAGACTATATTCTCAGCTGTCCAAGGGGCAACCTTATGGGTTCTCCCGAGCTTATCCACCTCAGGACACTTGTCTTTTTCTTTTTTAGAGATTAGATGGAAAACCTAATCTCAGGGTTTTTCACCCGACTATGTTTCGTATTTAGGAGTCAAATTTATGATTTGCTCCAGGGCCTTTCACCCGACTATGTTTCATGTTTAGGAGTCAAATTTATGATTTGCTCCAGGGCCTTTCACCCTGTCCTGTCGAGGTGTTGACTATGTTTCGTATTTAGGAGTCAAATTTATGATTTGCTCCAGGGCCTTTCACCCTGCCCCGGGGCTTTCACTTTTGTGTTTTGTTCTAACTTTATTCCTTTACATTTCAGACTAGGAGACTTTAGTACAATGACAACACAAGTTTTAGTGTTTCCAATTGCAGAACTTTGATAAAACAGGCGTCTGCTTACCTTCTTTTTAGGCGCGGCAGGTGTTGTCACAATACTGCTGTCCTCCGCTGTTGAATGTCTTTTTATCCCGTCACTTCTCCGGCTTCAAATCACGTCGGGGTCACCAATTGATGGACTGGGGGCTCATCCTACTCTCCAATGTGCTATGTGTGAGCTCAGTCCTGCATGTTCTTTAATGAAGCAATAGGAGAAGATATTCGGTCTCAGTTAATGTAGTTTATTAAGCAGTAAAGGAATAAAATTACAGAGCTCTGGGTCTCAACTTCAAGTCCCTGACGAACAACAAAGGTGTGTCAGTTCACGAAGTCTGACCTCCTGTCCTTTCCCTGACCCAGTATATTTGAGCGTAACAGAGTGTCATTGTGCACGCAAGGCGTTGTCCTCTTCTCATTGGCAGTTCCACTTCCTCCTTCACCACACCACGCCCCTGCCTCGTGTTAATCTGACTCCTTCCCGCTGACAGTGGGGGCGTGGTTCCTGTTTTGAAAGACAAGAGAACAACACAACTCCCTACACGTGCTGTACCTTACTATCTGTACATCACTTTCTATTATTTTTACCATATATGAAACTAATTATCTAAGCATTGCGGTATGTGCTCCTCAGATTTCATGTCTCTTCCTCTCCTGTACTTCTCCGCTTCTGCAAAGCAAACACATTCAGATCAGCTGAAATCATCTTAGTATTCTCATTGTTCACACATCTAAAACTTATATAGTGAAACACAACTGATAGTAAAATGCATAAAATCATTCTATTCCCAACAGTTCCGAGAATGGTATCTGCATAAATAGGTCATGGAATAAACATGGCCTTTGAAAGAGCAAACAACACACTCAAATAGAAAAAAATGAATGAGGTGCATGGCCACAAAAAAACTAAAAAATAGCAAAGGAGGCCAGCACTCATAAATGTCCTTTGAAAGATCTTTTAATCTAAGCAGCAGAGCAAAAAAAACAATGGACGCGTTTCAGCCGTAAGCCTTCATCAGCGTTGACATATACATGGCCTTTATCAGGATTAATTATGACATGGTGGATTTGACAATCAGCAGATGGATTTATTCTTAGTTTAGCTGTTGCTAAAATCACATATCTGCTATCATAAAATCCTGTGATTGGTTCATTTTCTTTCACACCACAAACAAACGGCACCAGAGTCCCTTTGGAAGCAGACAGAGACCCACCTTTTCAAGTGGTCTCGGTTTGGTTGTTTGGTCTCCACCAGGGTTTGATTGACAGCTTTAGTTTAGTTTTAGTTTTTAGTTTATTTCAGTCATCACACATACATAGTACAGTAATTATAAACAATGAAACATACACATTCTATTATGCAGTAAATTCAAAACAATCTGGACTGCACAATTAATTTTTGTGTGAATTTAATAATGACTAAAAAAGCACAGGCAGATGCATAATACTATATAAGCCTGTCCTACATTGCTGAATTTAAGCTACCTTCCAAACCTTCCAACAAAACAAAGGATAACAATGATGTCAAATAAGATCATTCACATTCGTAACCTTCAATAATAGCTTTGTAGGCTACATCATTCTTAAAAAACAAAATCGAGTTGCACATCCTCCAATCTGGAAATCCATCGGTTAAAAAAAAAAACTTTTTTTTTCTTCCTTACTTTCTCTACAGTGTAAATTGCAGAATCTGTCTTGAGAGATTACACATCCTCAAACTAATATCGGCACTGTTCCACAGCTTAACTCCAACAACAGATATACATCTTCTTTTAATCCATCTTTATCTGATGACAAAGTTTCTCTAGATGGCATTGCTCTGGCCTCTAGCACTACCATAAGAAACCTCGGAGTAACATTTGATCAAGATCTGTCTTTTAATTCTCATTTAAAACAAACCTCACGGACTGCATTTTTTCATCTGCGTAATATTGCGAAAATTAGGCCAATTCTAACCCAAAAAGATGCAGAAAAATTGGTCCACGCTTTTGTTACCTCAAGGTTAGATTACTGTAACTCTCTATTATCAGGTAGCTCTAGTAAGTCCTTAAAAACTCTCCAGCTAATTCAGAATGCAGCAGCACGTGTACTAACAGGAACTAAGAAACGAGATCATATTTCTCCTGTTTTAGCTTCTCTGCACTGGCTCCCTATAAAATCCATAATTGAATTTAAAATCCTACTGTTTTGTTTAACTGTATGTATATGACTGTATAAAGCTCTAAATGGTCAAGCTCCATCATATCTTAGAGAGCTCATAGTGCCATATTATCCCACCATCGGAGAATGCAGGGTTACTAGTGGTCCCTAAAGTCTCCATAAGTAGATCAGGAGCCAGAGCCTTTAGCTATCAGGCTCTCTTCCTGTTACGGTCCGGGAGGCAGACACCATCTCCACATTTAAGACTAGACTTAAGACTTTCCTCTTTGATAAAGCTTATAGTTAGGGCTTGCTCAGGCTTGCCTGTACCAGCCCCGAGTTAGGCTGACTTAGGCCTAGCCTAGTAATAATTTCCTGCAAAAGTAATAGTTATTACATTTGCGGAAAATTGTGTGTTATGTTTGTAGTAGGCAGCTGCTATTACGTTTGTGGGAAATTTATTACATTTGTGGGACATTACATTACATTCAAAGCTGCAGATTTGTATTGTGGTTTATTATGTTTGTGGGCTGTTATTACGTTTGTGGGTGTAACACTCCTGCGGCTAATGGACTTTTCTGTTAGGCTTTTGTTGTTTTGGCGTGGCTATGGCCCACAGTAGCCTGTGTTACAATCAGAAATAAATCGACAGCTAAACCGGCTAACGTCTCGGCGTGTGTTTTTTGAGGGACGTTACATTATCTTAGCGTCTGGCCAATACTATCCTGCCAGAAAAGAAAGCATTTCCTGGGCACAGGTGCAGGAACTGCTAGACTTTTATAAGACATCGTTAGATCAGCAGGAGGGAATCTGGTGTTGAAATCACTGATTCTCACAGCAAGAGAATCGATGAGTTCCCCCTGATTTTACAGCCAGTTTGGAGTTCACTCAAAAGAAGTTGAGGGTGATTTTAAAAATCATTGCAAAACATGGGATGATACACGAAAAGATACTAAGAATGATGCTGAAACAGTCAGATGTCTGATGTCTAATCCATCAGTGTGATCATGATATGTATACAGTGGGTAAAATAAGTATTTGACATGTCATCATTTTTCTCAGAAAACATATTTGAAAAGGTGCTATTGACATGAAATTTTCACCACATGTTGGTAACAACCCTAGTAATCCATACATACAAAGAAACCAAAACAAACCAGTTAAGAAATTAAAGGGATAGAGCACCCAAAAATGAAAATTCAGCCATTATCTACTCACCCATATGCCGATGGAGGCTCTGGTGAAGTTTTAGAGTCCTCACATCCCTTGCAGAGATCGGCGGAGGGAGCGGCAGCACACCTAATGGCAGACGGCGCCCCAGACTAACGTCCAAGAGCACAAAATTGAATCCACAAAGTATCTCTATACTGCTCATCCGTAGTGATCCAAGTGTGCTGCAGCCCCGACATAAAAAGTTGTTTTGAAAAACGTCATATGAACTCTGTTTTTAGCCTCACTGTAGCCTGTAGCTCTGACTGCTTCTCTGTGCTCCGCGCTCACGTGTGCGGGCTTGCGCGAGACCAGTGAAAGCATGAGCTTTGCTCACCCGTGTTTACATCACGTGACACGTGCACGGCAGGGGGAGACAACAGTAACCTGTTACGTCTCCCGGCCGCCTGTGTATTCATTATGTGTATGTGTGCATTATAACCTGTGTGTTTATTATGTGTATGTGTTTATGTCTATGTAGGCTATATGCATTTGATCAGCATGTTTAGTGGAGAGTTAGACTTTTCTTCCAGAGATCGTGTGTGTTGTGTTAACAGGTGTGCAGGTGATTCGCTGGATGATTGTGACGTTGCTCCGGCTGGATTGGCTGAGCAAGGGGCCCGGCCTTCAGTGTCAACAGTCACCTACTGCGTAACAAGCGTGACGTCACCGCTGCCGGATTGGTTGGGCAAGGGGCTCGGCCTTCATAATGCCGGCCACACGGAAGCCGCGAGACCACTCTCGTACATGGCAGCAGCGCATTGTATCGTTTTCTCTGGTTTTCTGTGATTTAGAAGTACTTTGTTGTTTGACCCACGTGTGATTATTTAGCTTGCTTGCTAAATAATTAATTCTTTTGTTAAGACCAGCGCCTTATTGCCAACTGAGTCGTTTGTGTATATATTGTAAATAGTCACTGTCACATATTATTGTTTTCATGGAGCGTAGGGGTGAGCTGCTATTTTTGTTATACCTGTTTTCTCATGTTTTTCGTTAGCCTAGGGAGTTAGGCCTAGTATTGTATTTTTGTTTCTTTTGTTTTCATTAGGAATCAGTTATTTCACCGGTCGGTAGACAGGTTGTTTTTGTTTGTTGTTTTGGCCTGGGCTCACCCTGACGTCTTTTGCTCCATTTTGTGTGCGATATTGTACAGTGTGTCTTTGGAGTGTGTAGCAATAAATTGCTCACCTG
Organism: Epinephelus fuscoguttatus; assembly: GCF_011397635.1. Classification (NCBI taxonomy): domain Eukaryota; kingdom Metazoa; phylum Chordata; class Actinopteri; order Perciformes; family Serranidae; genus Epinephelus; species Epinephelus fuscoguttatus. Next base: position 42,124,135 of record NC_064767.1, on the reverse strand, counting down.
TACATTTATACTCGTGTTCCTGTGTGTCCTTATGTTACGCACCCACACCCCTAGACCGGGGCATAACAAACCACAGAGCTAAAAGATAATTTGCACTACGGTCTTTTAGCAAAGGACAGCCCAACATGTCTGAAGACTTTGAAATTGAGGAGGAACAACATTTCTTTGTTGAGCCATATTTGTTTGAGCCCAAGTATACGGACAGAACTCAGGCTAATGGACGAAGCAGCCGCCGCAGCTCATAAGCCTAACTTTCAGGTGTGCTAGCCATTCCCCCCGCCGATCTCTGGAGCGGAAGAAGAATCCCGTGGGTTGTTCCTTATATAATAGTTTGGATAGCTAGCATGTCTGAGTGAAGGAGAACCCTGCTCCTGATAGGCTTTAAAGGAAGACTGGGGGTTCTGAGGGTGTGAGCTGGGAAACTGAGATTGTGAACTGGGGTGCTTAGACAGGTGTGTCTGATGCTCAGGTGCTGGTAAGTACTCACTCTGCTGTGTGTCTCTTGTGGGCGTGGCCTCACAGTCATATGCAGGGGTTAACTTAGGGGCTTCCTGCTGTATTGGTGGCTTTGCCTCTTTAGGAGGAGGAGGAGCTACATCTGGAGGGAATGCGGCGGGTTCGAAGCTGACCTGAGCCTGATGTTCCAAATATGCCTTTGTACGCTGTCTTATTGTCTGTGGTGAGACGCCACTCCTGGCGCTGCGCATATACTCATATTCTGTTTCTGCTGCAGCTTCCAAAACTTCAGCCTCTGCATTGGCAGCCGCAGCTGCCTTTTCCAGTTCTAGAGCTTCCAAATCTGCTTCTAATGTAGCTTTTTCCAAATCCAATTTGGCTCTCTGTTTTTTCAGTTCTAACTCCTTTTGTGCAAATGTGACTCTGGTGCGTGCAGCTTCGGCTTTAGCCCTAGCTTTAGCAGCAGCGCTAGCTACTGAAGACTTGGAGGAAGATTTGGAGCTGGACACTGATGCTGCTTTCTCCCCCTTTTCTGTTGCTTGTGCTTCCATAACTGTGGTGGATGAATCCTTCTGATTCACTGGCTTTTCACTATACTGTTCTCTTTATGTGTTTTACTTCCAAAGTGTTAACATAAATAAACAGCCAGCCAAACTCCTTTTCAAGAGCCAGGAAGCGAGCGTGCTTGCTCCTTTAATGACTTCTCTCACAGCAGGTTAAGTCAGGATGGCACATTGAATCGGAGTGAAACTAGAAAAGAAAATACAAAATGTACTCAATAGACTGCTATGACTAAATAGGTAAGTATATTGCAGTAGAATTGTCTTCCGAACATTAACACATAAAGTTGTTAAATTGGTACAGTCTTACAAAAATGTCTATCAAAGTCACTAACAGCTCTTCTCAAACATGTAAAGAACATAAAATACTCACAGCCATTGCTTTCTGAGGGATTCATACACAGGATTACGCTGGATTCAACATGGGAAACTGTTCAACTGCTGACATGCTCTTCTCTGTTTACAGGTCTTCTCTACACTTCCTACTTCCTGTTATCTGTTTCCTGTTTCCTCTATTTTACAGCCTTCAAAATAAAAGCTCCACAGTCTTGTCTTAAAAATAACAATACAAACACATTTTTAAACAGTAAACTTTGTCTTTTTAACATATTAAACACACTCAGGGCAGAACACCTACCCTCTCTGCCTGGACGTCCATTGAAATGCATTACAGAAAGTCAGTTTCGTTCGGTATTATGAGCTTTTTCTGAGATTTGAAGTCTAAAAATGGTTAAATGGTGTGCATGGTGTACATGCAACTCCGACACAAGGTATCCTGAGAGGCTGGGCGACAGGGTGTATTTTTTACCCTTTCCTAAACCATCATCTACTCTATATATTTCCATTGTTATGCGGATGATACACAGTTGTATTTATTGATGAAGCCAGAAGAAACTAATCAATTAACTAAACTTTATAACTGTCTTAAAGACATAAAAACCTGGATGAGCACCAATTTCCTTATGTTAAATTCAGACAAAACTGAAGTTATTGTTCTTGGCCTCAAACAATGTTTAATTGGATGCTAAGAAACAAAGTGGACCATAGTGGGAAGAGTAGGCTATGCGTCACTCTCGCGTAACATATTAAAGTATATGACCACGTATCAGCAAAGAATTTAAGTTTCCTCTGATTAGATCTCAAAGGGGTATATTCCTTATCACGAGGAAGACCCCCCCGATCATACTCGCCTCCCACATTCTGATTCAGTGAAATACCCGGGCGCTGCTGATCACTCTTCTCTTGTCTTCTCTTACTTCTCTTGTCTTCTGCGCTCTTCTGTTAATCCTCTCTTAATCTTAGTCTCTTCTCTTAATTTTTCATCTTGTTTTGTTTTACGTGCTCTTAACTTTTAACTCTTGCTTCAATTTTTTTTTCTCCTCGTTTTTGTCTGCCGTATTTATTCGCATTTTTAACACTTTTGTGCTCACGAACAAAGTTATTTTGAACTTTGAAATTTTATCGATCCAGTTTTCCTTCATCTCCAGTGTTTTCAACATTTTTACGCGTAGTAGTAACTTTGACGGCAATATCGAACGGCCAGCGATATTGTTGCCACATTATTATAAAAGAGTAACCAGAACGAAGCAGACCAGCACCTGTCGACCACCTCTTCGCTCCAGATTCCCTGGAACCCGCTGCCTGCCACTTGCCACAGTGGTCCTCCATCCAGCCCAAAGGCCTTCCGCAGTGTTTAACTTTGACAGCCTCCCCGGGCTTTTGTTCTGTGTGTGGGAAAATCATAACATTTCTTAAAGATGTGGCAAACAAACAACATGAGGAGATGCCCACCACCAGTGCACATTCTAATGCACAACCAAGCACTTCTGCAGGTACATAGATCTGTAGTTGTAGTGCAGAAAAAATAAGCAGTTAGAAGACTGTTCAAGAGTTCAAATTGTGTTCTTGTACTCAAATGGATCTCAGTACTATCTTGAATGCCTAATTCAATTACAAGCATGTTAAATGTGTTTCAAAATGAGCTGCAAAAATCAATAATGAGACCTTTAGTGAGCTTAAAGGGGATCTGCTCATTTATCCAGTTTTATCCTCAGACTCCATGAGAGCTTTGCATGAATCTTAGTCTTAAAAAAACAACCTTTTTTGTCTTGTACTGTACCTTTATGCAGCCCCTCAGTTCAGCCTTTGTCTGAAACTGTTTAAGGTACAAAAGCTATTTAGATCCCGATGAGCCCACTCTGTCCTGGTCCTTTGCTTCTGGAGCAACGGAAACAAACTATAGAAACCATGTGCTTGTGAGCATATGAAATATGGAATATGTCGACTCGCAAGATGACATCAGCTGGCATTCAGAGCAATCTGAGGCTTGTGCTTTCTACTCACAGGGATTACTTCTACGTATTTTACCCTATTATTTGAAACTTTGGCCATGTATAATATGAGCAGCCGATATTTTAACATTATATACATACATGTATATTATATATATGTGTGATGAGGAAAAATGCATGCATGCAATGCAATCCATGATAAGTCCCCTTTAAAAAGAGTAAATAAAAGAGTAATGAATAAATAAAAGAGTAATTAATGTCTCATTCCTGTCTTTTCTTATTTTCATTGTAGCAGCAAGGTCAGGTGTAGAGTGCTTTCTCAAATTTAGGGAGATGAAAGAGAGGGAGAGAAAGACATTCTTTTCAAAGACGCGTGTAAAGTCTAAGAAGGAACAGAAAGCAGTGATGGTATGCTCACACACCAGTGACCAATGTAGACTCATATAAAGTCAAATGACAGATTATACAGATTTGTTACATTTTATTGACTTCCATTTTCCTCTCTTTCTTTAGATTTTTGTTGGAGTAATAAAAATGAAAGGCGACTCCCTGAAACCTGTGAGAGGGAAGTCACTTCCCCTTGAAATTCAACCTCTGTGGTCATCTGAACAACTGTTGGCTGCTGCTATAAAGAAGCTGAAAGATTTCAACCACAACATTGAAGGTGTTCCCCATGTTTTGCTGTACCCCGATGCTAAGGAGGTGACAAACATCCCAGGAACAGACACCCCTTTTACAGTGGAGAAACATAAGGAGGCAATTGGAAAGGCCTACCAGAGAATTACATTGTACATTTGCACTGCTGAAGACTTTGCAAACAGTTGTAAGTGTGTTTCACATATTTTCTACTTTGTTATATAAGCTCCACTCTGTATTATATTATATATTTAAATATCATTTTTTTCATCTACATCTGATGTTCTGTTCAAGATAAATTCCACCCATGATTCATTACACTTCCTGCTTTGACTTGTGTGTCGTCAAATGGTCCGGTATGACCGATGGCAGAAGTGACACAATTGAAATATTAGGAAAAAACATCCAAACAGTTAATTCCTTTCAAACTAAACAGGAATTCCCACGTTAGGCTTGTATTTCCAATGCAGCCTTGATTCTCACCACTTTGTTGGTTTGTTGTGCTACAGCGCAAAGTTCTAAAATGAGAGGGGAAATAACAGTGAACACTATGAGGGGCCGTACAAGACATAATTCATTCTCACCCTCTCACACACATACATTCTCCTTACACATACATATATTTTCACTCTCATATTCATATATTTTTACTCACACATTTATACATTTTCACTCACACATTCATACATTTTTCTCTCATATTCATATATTTTATGCACACATTCATACACTTTGCTCTCATGCACATGCAATCATGTATACATTTAATACTATAAGTAATATATGTATGTAAAAGGAAAATGTATGCATGCTGAAAGAGAATATATGTATGTAAGAGAAAAATGTATGCATGTGTGAGTGAGAGTATAGTGGAAACGGAAGGAGTATAGTTGAAACGGAAGGCACTCCATTTATCGTCTACATACTCCGGTACAGTAGGTGGCGGTGTACACCTAATGAGCAATAGTTGCAACGCGCCATAAAACCAAACGAAGAAGAATTTATCGCGCTGTGATTGGCTGAGAAGGATGTTATTGACATGGGTCTGCTGTGGTGAAACTACAGTGTTCTGAAGATGGACTACAAAATGCACACCATGAGAACGTATGGGGTGTACGTTCTCATCGTGTTGTTTCACGCAGGATATATAAACGTGGACAACACGGTAAAAGATATTGTTTAATTACCAAGGTCGGAATTGAATTAAAAAAAGGAATATAGGCTACCAGCCACAAACTGAAACTAAATTGTCACATTGAGAATGTTTGCTCACACTCACCCATCTGAATCCCAAGTAGTAAAATGAATTAATGATATTACTAAAGGCTGGCAATACAACAACGCTCAAATCAAGTCAAGTCAAGTCAAAATTTATTTATATAGCACATTTAAAAACAACCTCGGTTGACCAAAGTGCTGTACAGTTCATCCAAAGAGTGAGTGAATAACAAAAACCACAAAAATTATCAATAAGATCAACAATAGGCTTAGACAATAAAACATCAACACTAGAGTACGGGTTAAATACAAATAAAAGCTGTAAAAGACATATCTGTCTCAACTAGAGGTGAAAGCAAGCGAAAAGAGGTAGGTTTTTAAAAGAGATTTAAAGTGTTCCAAAGTTCGGGCTGCCCTTATGTGGAATGGTAAAGTATTCCATAAATTTGGCGCCACAACGGAAAAGGCTCTGTCACCCTTGTTTTTAAGTTTAGTTCTGGGACAGGCCAGCAGCAGCTGGTTACTTGATCTCAGTGCTCTGGCTGTCGTGTGAAGCTGAACAAGCTCAGATAGATTGGATGGAGCTAAGCCATTTAGGCTTTTAAAAACAAATAATAAAATTTTAAATTGAACTCTAAACTGGACAGGGAGCCAGTGCAAGGAGGCCAGTATTGGGGTGATATGATCACGTCTTTTCTTTCCTGTCAGCAGTCTGGCTGCTGCATTCTGGACACCCTGCAGGCGTTTCAGTGACTGCTGGTCCAATCCAGCATAAAGAGAATTACAATAGTCCAGACGACAGGTAATGAAAGCGTGAACTGCCCTCTCAAAATCAAGTGGGGGGAGGTAGGGCTTTGCCTTACTAAGTAGCCTTAATTGAAAGAAGCTTGATTTGACTACTGAACTAATCTGTTTTTTAAATTTAAAGGCACAGTCAAAAATTACTCCTAGGTTCCTTGCAGCAGGGAGACAGTAGGAAGCCAATGGACCAATGGCACTGTCATAGCCATCTAAAAGGTCAGACTGACCAAATAAAATAATTTCAGTTTTGGATTTGTTTAGGTTCAAGAAATTTGAAAAATGAATAAATGACTGATGCAAACTGAGCATATGTTACGGTGCGTGACCCCTCTGTCCACAGCTGTGTTCAACTTGTTTGTTTTATAACAGGATAAACAGATATTAAATCCATTATTTTGTTTTTCCGTGTGAATAAAAAAAATAATGGAAATCCATGTGCTTTTTCCATTTTCTTCTTCAAATGGGCAGTTGGAGTAGAAATTAGACCACATCCAGTAATTAACTTGTGTTTGGCCTTTACTGTTAAATCAATATTATGTGCCCATAGGCGTCATTCAGGTATGGCGAGGTATGGCAGCTGCCATACCTTGGAATCGGGAGAAAAAGAAAGAGAGAGGTTCTGTAGTCATTACTCGAGGCGCACTGGCTGGTTGTTTTCATTGTATTGCACTTAAATAGGTCAATAACATGCTCATCAGTGAATACGACTGTTATTGAATCAAATTGTTCGCCACTTCGCTCCTCCGCGAGTTTTGAGTGAGTTACCGTATATAGTCACCCGGTGGCAAATAGCCGCCGGGCACCTAATAGCCACTGGGGGTTTGACCCCATTTTGCGTATTAAACGCCGGTCCGATTAAACGCCCGGGCGATTATTTCCTCATTCATTGCCTCATGGCTGTCCCTCCTTCAGGGACTGTTTGTGCTTTTACGCACGGGTCGGTGGTGAAGTGGTGGTCATGACTCATGTTACGGACAGACGGACGGACAGACAGACAGCCACGTATCTAAAACAGGTAATACATCTGGCTACATCTTTCCCACATCAAATATCCGTGATCACCTACACCCGCGTGCGTAAAAGCACACACAATTCCGTGTCCTCTCACTGCGGATGCTGTGATTTGATGGCCCGGTACTCATTGTAGCCCACTCTTATAAGACCCAATAATAATAATAATAGTAATAATAATAATAATGATAATGATAATAAGTTCCGGTGGACCTATATGCCATGCCTTTTAATGAAATTACCAGAAGAGTTCACTGAAAAACAGGTAATGTCAGCCTGAATTACTCATGTGCGTCCCCGGTGAAAATTGCTGACATGCATGGGGAATACAGCTTTTACAGGCTCGCCATAGCTTACTGTCAGAACTCAGGGACCAGAATTCGGAATGGCAGACCCATAGGCATCATTCAGGTATGGCGAGGTATGGCAGCTGGCATTGGGAGAAAAAAAAAGAGAGAGAGATTCTGTAGTCATTACTCGAGGCGCACTGGCTGGTTGTTTTCATTGTATTGCACTTAAATAGGTCAATAACATGCTCATCAGTGAATACGAGTGTTATTGAATCAAACTGTTCGCCACTTCGCTCCTCTGCGAGTTTTGAGTGAGTTACATGTCTATGTGTTGTAAAAGCATTTTGCTCTGCTGCTGTAGACAGCCTGTCTAAATGATGTCTTGAAGCCTGTCTGATTGTATGTGGGGTTTTTTTCTTCATGTCGGCATGTTAAGCTTGTATTTTCGGTCTCTGGAGACACTCCAATAAATTCGCCTATACAGTATTGTACCAAATTGGCCTTTGTTTTACTGTGTTTCATACATCGGACCCCTTGGTTATCTTCTAGAAATGAGCTTGTAATTAATTTATTTTCTTCATTTTCTGTGAAGTTAAGCACATGACTAATGATAATTAAACGTCCGCTTGCTGTCCGTGGTGCTGAAATATGCGCCGAAATAGGTTCGATGTTTTCACTGCTCTCACCAAGTCATGCATTACGTGCAGACATGAGGTATTATGAATGTGAGAAACAGCGTCATGTCCTTTGAAAGTTTTCAATAGCATAGTATGTACTTCTGACAGGTCAAAGACCAAAGTGAAGATTTATATAAGTTCATATTTTTGAAACTCCATCATCAGTAGCTCTGTGACGTCATGTCATATTGCCATACCTTAGCTTTTGCTGAAACGACGCCCCTGTATGTGCTCCTACTGCATAGATAGACAGATAAATAATAAATAATAATAATAATATTAATAATAAAAGGGACGCTGCTGTGCCTCTCTTTATGGGGAAACGCGCTTATTGTTTCTGCTGCGGGGTGGGGTGCTCGCTGCAGGTTTTTAAAGGGCCAGTGTGTAAAATGGGTTGAAAACAGTGACATCAGTGGTCAAATTCTAGATTGCAGGGCTCACTCGCTCACCCCTCCCGTCGGGTAAATGACGGCGGCCTCGTAGGGACAAAAAGCCTTGCGCACGAATGGTGAATGTTTATTTAGAATCTAAACCATGTTACGATATTGTAATGAATCCCTCACGAGCAGGAGACCAGAGGAGCGTTCGGGAAAAAGGCCCGTTTATTTGAGCACTCCAGAAACTCTGTTAACACTCCACTCCGTTCCAAACTCTGACTCTTTCTCATAACTTTACACACATACTCGTTTACCATACTTAGTGGGGACCCCCCCGCCCCTCTCTGCTCCGCCAATCTCCAGCCCGCACACTGACTGACAGCGTAGCCGTTAAACAGTGCTCAGCTGTTTATTTAGCCTAGCAATATCTCCGGACTATAGTAGCTGCAATGGACGACTTTGAACACGATTTTGAAGACTTTCTTGTAGCGGACACAGACCCAGAGCCATACCTGTTTGAGCCAGAGCATACAGATGAGGAACTCCATGTGTTTGATGCTGAGCGGGTGAGAAGAGAGGCTGAATGCACAGAATGGGATTCGGTGCTACTGCTGCCATTGTTGGGGAGATATATCATCAGGAGGAAAAGCGCAGAGAGTGCATCACAAGGAGTGAAGTTGCGTCTTCTTTTCCTCGCAGATGACAGTTGGGGTTCATTCTCTCCTGTTGCGTGGTAAGTGTGGTCCATTCGCAAACTTTATAACTAAAAAAACTTTTCACTACTCTCTATCGACGAACTACTAACACTCTGCTGTTTCTTCATCCTTCTTCCTTCCTTCCGCTGTCTTCGTTGGTTCATTTATACACACGAAATGCATTCTCTGGCTGGCTGGATTGTCCACTCGGTCTGCCGTACATACATGGCGGCGCAAGATGGCGACCTCTCTAAAGCAAGGCCCTTGCTATATATATATATATATATATATGAACATAATTATAAGGCTACGAAAACGAAACGAATTTTATTTTATAGCGATCATACACTTGTATAAACATATTAATGGGTAGAATATTCAGATTCAGATTCAGATTTACAATAAACCATGCCAAATATTACACACTGGCTCTTTAGCCATTTGAAGACGAAAATGGGAGAAGCATGTGGATTTCCGTTTTTTCTCATTCACACGAAAATCGGAAAATTAAAATGATGCATTGTATATTTGTATATTTGTTTATCCTGTTATAAAATAAGTTAAACAAAGCTGTGGACGGAGGGTAGTCTACACCAATAGTAGCGAAACGTTCATAGTTCGCATCTAAGTTTAACATAATGTTGAAAGTTGAAAAAATATATATGAACAAGTTATGGCATGAGATGTATAATGCTTCATAAACAGCGGTAACTTAGATGGTGATCTCCTTCCTTTCTCGGACATGTTGATCTTTTTCTTTCCTAATCATTTGAGTTTGTGAATGGTGTATATTGCCACCGCAATGACTTGTGGGATGGAATTATCTCCTTTCCTATCGCTTAGGAAGGTCCGATATATCCTATGCTAAAGGACATCTGAAAGGAAGCATTGAACCTCCTTTCCTTAGTGTTTAGAGAATTCGAACAGCTCTTATCATGGCGGCCACTAAACTACTTCCAGGTTATTTCACTCAGCTAGGAACCTTGCTAAGCAAAAAAGACTTTCCGACTGCAGCCTATGTGTATGTGTTGAAAAAAAAAGTGTATATATATATATATGTGAGAGTGAAAATATATGTATGTAAAAGAAGAATGAAAATATAACTTCAGAGGACTGAAAAGAGGAAAATGCCCCACGAAGATGATTCAGAAACCCACAAGTTCACCCCATAGACTGTATAAAATAATGGACGTAGTCACCGTGACGTCATCCGTCCGTTTCTGAAGAGTGGATTTGAAGCTCAAAATACTCCGCTCTGGACGTCGCCATCTTGGCAGTGCCTGACTCCGCCCAACTCCCGGACAATCAAAAATGGGCAAAGAGGTGGGCCAAAGGAAGCCTGGTTGCCTAAACACGCCCACCTCGCTCGGCGCTGCTAAGTTAGCTAAGGCTAACAAGCTAGGCTAAGAAGCTACGAGGCTAAGAAGCTACGTTACTTTGGCTAGCCCTGTGGTGTTGGCTGCTCCCTTGGTGCCAGCTCCCTCACGAAACTTGAGGTAAGTTGAGTTTAGCTGAAACTAACGTTATACAACAAACTTTGAAACAATGATTCAGCTGTTACCTTAAAAAAAAAAAGCTTCAACTTTTTTTAAAAAATATATAACGCTAATAATTTATTACACTCATTTTACTTTCATATACACAGCGTGGATCATTGGTGACAGCTATGTCCGGCGTGGTGTCCAGAGAGCTGCAGAGACCTTGGGAAGTACCCTCAGCATGCCGGGTGTCCGTGTCTGCTGGTTTGGCTGACTGCAGTGGGGAGGCCTTCTCTCCTTCTTTTTGCACTCCCTGCGAGGAAGAGCAGCACCAGATGTCCTCATCATCCACTGTGGCGGCAATGGCATGGTGAAGGTCAGCAGTGTCAGCATGATGAAGGAGGACCTGCACCAGCTTCACCTCCAGCATCCTGGCATTAAGATAATATTTTCTTCACTGGCCCAAAGATGCAGGTGGGAGGCTGGTGGCAATCCAGCAAAGATTGATAAGGCCAGGAAATGTGTGTTATGGCTATATTTGTTCATAGTTTAAATGGTGCCATAATTGAGCACCCTCACATCAGACACATTCATCTCACACCTAGGGGAAATTATAAGTTTTTAAGTAAATTGTCTTAAAGACCACCTCCAAACGCAGTGAACTGCTTACAGTTGGCAGTGTCACTGCTTTTGAATTTGGCCTTTAGGACACATTTTGTTAGGCTTGATCATAGCCCAGGCTGTCATGGCTAATGTTGAGTTTTTGATATTCATCTATAACTTGTTTAAAATTTCAATAAATTCTATTTACATTTGCACTCTTTTTGTCTTTGTTACTGACTGAATGTTGTATTTCACAATCAAATCTGACTGTCAATTGAAAGGACAAACAAATCATACACTACAGACAAAACATTAAGCATTAATGTTTAACATTGTCACTGACAAAAAATTAAGCTGTCCATTTCTGTGTGGGCCTGATTATTTTAACTTTGTACTTGAAGATAACTAAGCATCTTACACCCAGCAGCAGAGCCTGAGAAGATTTTTGTTTGCTGCTCTGTTAGAAGTCTAGTTTTAACACAGAAGAATGTGACTGGATAAAAGGGCTCAAAGTGAAAAACAAAGAATTAGCTGGACACAATAGTTTTGAAGCCCCCAAGGAGGTATCACTTGTTCGCTATGTTGCCAACTCTGAGAGGGTCTTCCTCAGGCAAAGGTACTGTGACGTTTTTATAGTGAGGCAAGCAGAAAGATAATCAGCCAATTATGTGTTGCTGGGTTTTTTTTAGCCTCACTATATAAGTCTCAATACCGAGCAATACCCACAGAACCTTCTCATATGTCACAACGTCACAAATAAATAAAACCTCCTACGGACTTAAAACTATTCAATGTGCAGAAATTTCCTTGTTTTTCACAAAAGGAGGAGACTTTCTCAGTGAATTTTCTTCATTTGTCTTAAAGAAATGTCCAAACAAAACCAGCACATAACATCAGCTTTTCATTTTTTTTTTTTTTAAATTCTGCTAAGATAAATGCAAACTTGGGTAAATGTTAAGACATAAATGAAAACATTAAGATGCCATTAATAACTATTATATTTTGTCAAAGGTTTAAATCACCACTAAATTTCCAGTCATCACAGGAAACTGATGAAAGACAGCTTTCAAGAAAGCTTTTACTCTAAAGTAAATTTTGTCTGATCCACTTTATATCACAAAAATTCGAACCATTTCACAAACAGTTTAACAAAATTAAGTCAAAGCTTGCATTCATGAAAACATCAATTTTAAAATGTTACAAAAAGTACACATGAAATAAATGAAAAGATTTATAACAGTAATTATAAAACCTATGGATTAGGACCCAGTGTCATAATTTGCAAAATCTTAATTTCTTGTTAAACAACCTCTTTACTGTGGAGTAAATATCACATTGGCCGAGGTGTTGTAACTTTCCTCAAGTGTCCTACATGAGAGAAAGATAATAGGTTAAAAACACAGGTAGAAAACATTGACTACAGCCTGTCTTGGTTAAAAGCCCACTCACCACCAAAATGATCTTATTGCTGAGTAAGTGGCTGTCATTCATAAAATAGTTTTGTGTTTAAGTTCTGTACATATTCAACTTTATATTTGAATGTGATTTTAAATTTAACTGTACTATCAAGACAAGTGGAGTATGAATGTACAGTATGCAATTCATCCACATTAAAATAATTGTTGCTATCAAAAGGAAACTGAACTGTTCTCAAAGCTCACTGCCACTGTGGAATCATGCTATGTTCGGCTGTCTCATTATGAGAATATTTTTTCCATTGGTTCTTCACAGACTGTGTGTGGGGGAAAAAGGTAGTAGTTCTCACTTTGATAAAGGGTCTTTGCATAAAAGGCACTAAAATGTTAAAGTCGGTAAATACGTCATGTTCCTTGATTAATAAAATCTTCATTTGGCCTTTTGCATCAGGGGAACACTAAACTGCACTGGTGTGTCAGTAATTTCACCTTATCGGGAATAGTACAGAGCAAGCTGTGCCCTAATCGAGTACTTAGTAATGTATGACAATTAGTAATTTATGTAATGCATTTAAATGTATTATGGACAATAATTCATAATTTTAAACTAATGAGTTTCTTGACTCTTTGTGAGGTACTGTATAAAAAAAGGTGTCTTTATCCTGGAGTCAGTGCTGAAGTGATGACTCTCTAAGTGTTCACTGCACAGATGGGAAGTCTTGTTTGGAGTCCAGTTCTGTCTCCTCGTGTTGAGTGTCCACTGGTCCAGTCTGTCTGGGTCACCTAGAGGAAAACTTTACACAGACAAATAGATATTAAAAGTAATATATGTGTTAGCTACCTACTTTACAGACACCTTTACATGCAAACAATACAACTTAACTTACTTCAATGTTTAACAGATCATAATCAATTTATTTTAGCAAAACAAAACGGTGGTGGCCATCACAGTCCTCATATTCTGTCTGTGCATTATCTATTGTTGTTTAAGCACAGGCCTATATCATACACTAGTCTTCTTAATATTTTATATGTGACAGTCAAATGTCACATTAGTTTTTTTTCAATCACGTTACACACCTTATTGTAATTTCACACAGTTCGCCACTTTTTAATTTAAATACACAAGTATAGCCTTAATGTTACGTTAACGTTACACTGCTCATATGACAACGTTAACATTGCAACACGCTAGCTAACTAACGTGGTGGACCTTTATTTTCAAACCTCACACAGCCTCAGCCTTTTGTTCAAAATATTCTCCCCCTAAATGCCTAACGTTAAATCCTAACACTTCTCTGTCAGGCTCTGACTTCGATGCATCCCCGGACTGGCGTCTTGCTCGAAGGCTAACCGTTAGCTGGCTGGTTAGCTAGTTAACGAGCTAAGCTTGTGTTGTATCGTGTTGTCTGTGGCTCTGTAACTTGATGTGGATGTTGCTGCTGTGATACAGGTCGCATTTGAAAATGAGACCTCCGGTATCAACGTGATTTTACATGTATTAAATAAAGACTTAATAATATAATAATAAGCTGACAAGCTAGATGGTGACCGCAAACACCGATACACGCTGCTGACAAGCTAGATGGTGACCGCTAATGAGTGCTAACATATAAACATAAATAAAATAATAATAGAATTTCAGAATTTCACTTACCGAAAAACCTGGAGCACAGACGTCTTGGACGGTCTGTTGGTATAATTAGTCGAACAGCAAGCCATATTACTCCAATATTTGCCTGAAAAATTATCCGAAAGGCGCAAACACGGCTGAGAGTACAGGTTCAATGCCTTGAACATGGGCACGAATTGGCTGAGATGACGCCGAGCAGACGGCCGAGTCGAGGCTCAGCTCTGCAGCAGAGACAGCAGCTAGTTAGCATGCTAGTTAGCCACCCGTGATGGTGCGACCCGTCAGTCAAAGTGACCACGCCCTTAATTATGCGCAATTTCAAACCTTAATAACATTTAAACGGAAGAGTTAGAAAAAAATTCACCCCCCCCAGAGTTGTCATGAAAGGGGAACTTAACTATAGAGACCAAAACCATTTTTTGTACCAGGCTGTAAACATGTTTATTTCTGCTCTAAAGTTGGGCATTTTAACATGGGGGTCTATGGGAATTGACTCACTTCCGGAGCCAGCCTCAAGTGGACAGTCAGTGAACTGCAGTTTTTGGCAATTCCGCATTGGTCTCACTCGTCTCCCCCGGAGGTTGGGGCTTGGTTCACCCGCCATAGCCAGGGGCGTTTCTTGGGACTGAGAACATTGGGGGCTGAGCCCAGAACCTTATAGGGAAGTCTAGGGGATCCTACCTGGGAAAAAAGCTCTATGCTTTCTTGAGCCTTATTGCGTCTTGTCTACAGCCAAATACTGCCAACATGTACTTCAAAATGTGTCAAAATAAAATTATATTATATTGATAGAAACAGGATGATGCACTTATAGATAACACAGGAATTAAAGCCAAAAAAATAAATATTTTGTAAATATTTTGACTGAAGCCAAGTCATATTCCCCCTCAATTTTTAAAAAATGTTAGAGGTTACATGATTTGCGATTTTTAGTTTGCTTTTATTTTTTAACACCAGACCATGTGAAAAAGTTGAGTGATGATGCCTACAGACTATATCAGGAGCCATATTTTCCCCAAAAAATGCACATTACATGAGTCAGTTTAATTTTTGGTATTTTATTTTTCCTTCCTTGCTAAAGTGGCACTTACTGGGCTCAATTATATTGTTTTAATTATGAAATACAAGAGATGGTAGTAAAGAGTTTAAATGTTGCAACAATATATGAGTAGCCTAATCAGTAACAACATTAACAAATATCTACATGAATAACTGTATACATGCAGGCAAAATGAGATAGAGGTGCTCGGCAGCGCTCGGCAGCCCTTCGGAACTCCTCGGGAGTTTTATTGTGAAAGCTCAGCTTTCACAATAAAAAGAAAAAGGCCAACACTTCAACCCACACAGCAACATTAGAAGGACATAACAACAGTTACGCAGTTGTGTGCGGTATCTTTGGTAACTTATGTGAGAAAAATATCACTGAATTTATGTGTGGGAAAAGTCGCCAGCCGTACCGAGCCTTCAGGGATCTTCAGCCCGCCTAAGAGCGTCTATCACCGGGGAGGACTGTCCCGCAGCTCCGCCGGCACGCCCCCCTAACACTACACGTTTCACATAATTTTGAAGGAATAAACAGAATTTAAATTATTCATTTACCTGTTTCTGGTAACGGCTCCCCGGAGACGTGAGCGTCAGCCGAGTCAGCCTCCTTGTTTTTGAAAAAACGTCTTATATCCATGATCTTTCGTGTTGTTGCTAAAACGTCTCCCTCCAGCGCGCCAACGGTTTAGATACGGGAAGAGCCTGGTGACGCGAGGCTATCAGCCAATAAAACACGGATGCTTCACGCAACCCCTCTCTCTGATTAACCAGTCTCGACGTCATCCTGTGTTGCATTCATTGAAAATGGAAAACTACAACTTCTTTAGTGGCTCGTTAATATCATTATTTCTTCTGAAGTTGAATTATCCGGGGCTTAAGAAAAAACGTTCGGGGCTAAAGCCCCGGATGCCCAGGCCAGGCGACGCCACTGAGTCATAGCAATGGACATGAATATCATTCAACAGAGGTATGCTTCTTCTGTAGCAAACCAGGATGATTTGCATAATGCATTAACATTCCAACTTGGTTGCGATTACAGTATAATTTTAAAAAAAAATGGTATCATGAGTCTTTTTGCTTGATTCAGTGTTACCCCTACATTATATTAGGGGATCACTGACCTGACCTGACATAGTTATTGTTATTGACAGTGTGTAAAATGACCATCAACAGACTGAGCACAGTCAAACGCTGCTCACACAGCAGCACAGCACTGCACTGTACCTACAGCGGAGCGAGCCTGTGTTGCGTTCAGGCGTTGTCACGTAAATGAAAATTTCCAGCACGCCATAGCACAACACGGCAGCATGTCAAGTGGGCCGAAACCGAGCAAAATTGCTCAGTTTTTCATTTGTTATTATATAGTTTGTTATGGAGTCCATGATTTCCCCGTGATGCTTACAAATGTATGCAAAACTGTGCTTGGATGTTGTTTTATGAGGCTGTGGCAGCTTTCAGTTGTCTCATTGTCTTTAACGTTACACGGCTTGGCTTTCTCTCGCATGCATCTTTCGTACTTGTCTGTGCTGTCTCAAGTGCTGATGTAGATTGGTCGTGTTGCCTCGGGACAAGGCGACTTTAACTTTTAAACTTTTACACAGCACATCTTTCTGTTCAACATCGCTGTACCTGAATCCAAAGTATCGCCATATAATAGACGTTTTTGTCGCCACCAGCTCAGCCTGTTCATGGTCGTGCTCACGCTCTTTTTCAGCGTCTATGTTGGTCACTGCTGCACTCCGGGTGGTCACCTGACCATACGTGCGGCACACACCAGGAGTGCGTCCCAAGTCTCTTATTTTTTATAGTGCTACTGCTAGCTCCTCGCTTGAACCGGAAGTCGTTCGAGGTCCGCCATCTTCTAGGCCGTCCCAAGTCTCTTATTTGTGCAGCGAGGAGCTAGCGCTAGGAGCTAGCAGCAAGCTTTAAGCAGCTACGAGCTAGGATGGTTGAGAGGTTCCTAACAGGAAGTCTTTTTCAGCTTGAGGCCATGACGTATAAATACCCGCCCCCTTTATCTGGCTTATTTGAACGAGATGGCGGAGAAATAGCGCAAGTGTACCCGTTACATGCATTCTTTGCAATGAAACGCTGTAATTCACATGCCTACGTGACTACAAAGAGTAACGTTAATGATATTTCGTGCAAGACTGTCATGTTGTAATTAAGTTTATTTCATTCACAATCTGTTTCTGCTGCTCATGTCCAGAACCACACGTGTTGATATAACACCACACACAAACACACACATATTTGCCCATCATTAATTGTCCTGCATGTCATGTGAGTGGAATAATGTTTAATAGCTTGTAGGTAATATTAATTAGCCTATTAATATTAATTAATATTATTACTTTCATGTTGTTGTAAGCTACTGTCATTACCGTCTGTCCTGCACCTCTCTCTGTCACTGTCTCTCTGTCTCTGTCTCTCTCTCTGTCTCATTGTGTCATACGGATTACCGTTAATTTGTTATGCTGATCTGTTCTGTACGACATCTATTGCACGTCTGTCCGTCCTGAAAGAGGGATCCCTCCTCAGTTGCTCTTCCTGAGGTTTCTACCGTTTTTTCCCCCCGTTAAAGGGTTTTTTTGCGGAGTTTTTCCTTATCCGCTGTGAGGGTCCTAAGGACAGAGGGATGTCGTATGCTGTAAAGCCCTGTGAGGCAAATTGTGATTTGTGATATTGGGCTTTATAAATAAAATTGATAAAATTGATTGAGGTAGACTGACAGGTCTGATGTCTTATTCACTCAGCAGCTGACTTGTTGAATGATGGCGAGTGGATTTAATAATAGTGATAATAATGATGATGATAATAATAATGATAATAATGCTCATCACAGTGACAGTGGCAGGGCTACAGACCGTTCTTTAATTGCCACAAACTTCGGCAAATGTCTCAATAACAATGGTAACACATGCAAAACTGTGTGACCAAAGTCATGACGGCGGGGGGCAGGGGGTTACGGCTTTGATCAGCGAATATAATGAGACTTGGGATGTACCCTAATTGTGGCTCCGTTATGCAGCAGATCCAGTTGTGCCGCTGTCATCAGGAATGGACGTCGCTTCACGTGACGCTTCAGAGTAAGGCCGTCTCATGTCTCTTAAACCGACAATGCTCGCTCATCACTCCTAGCGCTAGTTCCTCGCATTTTTTCCTAGGTGGGAGGGGCTAAACAGCTAGCAAAGTCAGCTAGCAGTAGCACTAGCAGTAATTTAAGAGACTTGGGACGCACCCCAGGATAGCTTGTGGGCGTATTGTCAACAAACTCCACACACTACAGGAGAGGTAGTTATGTTCATAGGCACACATGTTAACATTTATTTACATTAAATCGCAAATCGCAGCCTTTTATGTGGTAATGTAAACGTGACATCGCGATTGCGATTGCGATTAGATTAATCGTGCCGCACTACTTGGAACACATGTGATGGGGCATGTACACTCCACCAAACTCAAGAACAGAATACTGAGTTACTTCTGAGACATGGATGCTCACAAGCAAGGTTGTGATGTGGTGTGCAATGAGGATGTTGGTGCTGCATTGGGGAAAACATGTGAGCATGATGCTGACAACAAGGCAGTTCATCTAGCCAGAGCTGCTAACGTAGTGAGGAAAGACATGCTCAAGATGAAGCAAAACTTAAGTGGCTCATTTGATGCCCACTGCCAGGAGGAGTCAGTGCCAGTTTCACTCTTGGCACTAGTATCCATGGTGTTGTATGGCCTAAACATAACAGCCCAGACCAGCTCTGCATTTATGCCTCAACCAGCCCTCACTCTCTCACAGCTACTCATGTACAACAGTTTGGTACACCAGAGGGAGGTTGCCACCACAAGTAGGCCTACCACTAGGCACGTAGGAAAAATCAAGCACTCTCAAAATAAATACACTTGTAAGGTGCACGGCCAAAAACCAAAAAACACCAGCACTCTCAAATGTCCTTTTGGTAAGTTTAATAAACCAGCTTGGGTGGCAGTACCAGTACACATACGTTGACAGAAAGTCTTCCTCAGTGTGTAGCTATGGTTACAGAAGTGGCGTTTAAGTACGCTCGAAGCAATCAGAGGAGGTGTGTGAAAAACACTTAACACTTCCACCATAAAATGTAGTACCAACTCACAGGCAAAGAATAAACAAAAAACAATCTTAAGAAAGTATGTCACGGCTAATAGCAGTAATATATTCTGTTCATACAAAAAGGCATTGTGAACAACAGTACAGAAGTGTCTTTGGATAACTTGGTAAGAGCTTGTTTTTCTTGGGGACTATTATTGGAGTACAGTTTTACTTTGACTTTTTCGTGAACTTGAGAGGACACCTCCTGTTCCACAAGCCTGCAAAATGTGGCTACTGAAGGGTTAAGGGCAGGTGGGACAAATGTGCTCCTTGTGCTCAGTCTATAAGGCCCTGTGGCTTCAGTGAGTTCAGGCTCCACATCAAAAGTCTGTTGTGAGAGAGATGGCAGGTCATCACTACATTAGTCCCCAAGAAAAACAAGCTCTTATTGAGTTATCCAAAGACACTTCTGTTTCTCCATGATAATAATTTATTTGAGGAATTTCAGTCAGGATTTAGAGTGCATCATAGCACTGAGACAGCACTAGTTAAAATTACAATTGACCTTTTGATTGCTTCAGACAAAGGACTTGTCTCTGTACTTGTTTTATTAGATCTTAGTGCGGTGTTTGACACAGTTGACCATCAAATTATGCAACAGAGACTGGAACACTTAATTGGCCTAAAAGGTTGTGCACTAAGCTGGTTTAAATCTTATTTATCTGATCGTTTTCAGTTTGTTCACGTTCATAATGAATCATCCTTACGTACTAAAGTTTGTTTTGGAGTTCCGCAAGGTTCTGTGCTGGGACCAATCCTATTTACTCTATATATGCTTCCTTTAGGTAACATCATTAGAAATCACTCTAAATTTCCATTGTTATGCGGATGATACACAGTTGTATTTATCTATGGAGCCAGAAGAAAGTAATCAATTAACTAAACTTCATAATTGCCTTAAAGACATAAAAACCTGGATGAGCACCAATTTCCTGATGTTAAATTCAGACAAAACTGAAGTTATTGTTCTTGGCTCCAAACAACTCAGAGACTCTTTATCTGATGATATAGTTTCTCTAGATGGCATTGCTCTGGCCTCTAGCGCTACCATAAGAAACCTTGGAGTAACATTTGATCAAGATCTGTCTTTTAATTCTCATTTAAAACAAACCTCACGGACTGCATTTTTTCATCTGCATAATATTGCGAAAATTAGGCCTATCCTGACCCGAAAAGATGCAGAAAAATTGGTCCACACTTTTGTTACCTCAAGGCTGGATTACTGTAACTCTCTATTATCAGGTAGCTCTAGTAAGTCCTTAAAAACTCTCCAGCTAATTCAGAATGCAGCAGCACATGTACTAACATGAACTAAGAAACAAGATCATATTTCTCCTGTTTTAGCTTCTCTGCACTGGCTCCCTGTAAAATCCAGAATTGAATTTAAAATCCTACTGTTAACTTATAAAGCTCTAAATGGTCAAGCTTCGTCATATCTTAGAGAGCTCATAGTGCCATATTATCCCACCATCGGAGAATGCAGGGTTACTCGTGGTCCCTAAAGTCTCCATAAGTAGATCAGGAGCCAGAGCCTTCAACTATCAGGCTCCTCTCCTGTGGAATCATATTCGTGTTGCAGTCTGGGAGGCAGACACTGTCTCCATATTTAAGACTAGACTTAAGACTTTCCTCTTTGATAAAGCTTATAGTTAGGGCTGGCTCAGGCTTGCCTTGTACCAGCCCCTAGTTAGGCTGATTTAGGCCTAGTCTGCCGGAGGACCCCCTATAATACACCGGGCACCTTCTCTCCTTCTCTCTCTCCTTCTCTCTCTCTCATGTCCTATTACTGCATCTTACTAATTCGGCCATTCTGGATGTCACTAACTCGGCTTCTTCTCCGGAGCCTTTGTGCTCCACTGTCTCTTAGGTTAACTCGTATTGCAGCGGTGCCTGGATAGTGTGACGTGTGTGGTTGTGCTGCTGCCGTGGTCCTGCCAGATGCCTCCTGCTGCTGCCATCATTAGTCATTAGTCATACTTCTACTGTTATTATACACATATGATTATTGTCACATATGTATACTATCAGATATTAATATATACTTTCAACATATTGTACCACAGTAACCAGAGCTATAATTATAATATTATTACTTTCATTAATGTTGTTGTAAGCTACTGTCATTACCGTCTGTCCTGCATCTCTCTCTGTCTCTCTCTCTCTCTTTCTGTCTCATTGTGTCATACGGATTACTGTTAATTTATTATGTTGATCTGTTTTGTACGACATCTATTGCACGTCTGTCCATTCTGGAAGAGAGATCCCTCCTCAGTTGCTCTTCCTGAGGTTTCTACTATTTTTTCTCTGTTAAAGGGTTTTTTTTGGGGGGGAGTTTTTCCTTATCCGCTGTGAGGGTCCTAAGGACAGAGGGATGTTGTATGCTGTAAAGCTCTGTGAGGCCAATTGTGATTTGTGATGTTGGGCTTTATAAATAAAATTGATTGAAATTGATTGATTGATTGTTATTCGCAAAGCTGATAAAGGAGGAGCTATTGTCCTACAAAGTAAAGAAGCATATAGAGAAGAAATTTTGAGACAACTTGACAATAGACAATTTTATACTCCTCTGACCCATGAACCCACTGCGAAATTTCTTGGAGAAGTGGACTCTTTCTTAAGCAATGCTTTAAATGACTCTCTTATCTCTCAAGATGAATATAATTTCCTGTTTCAAAGACATCCAGTACGTCCTATTTTTTATACACTCCCTAAGATTCATAAGAGTTGTGTGGAACCTGTGCCTGGACGTCCTATAGTAGCTGGTACACAATCTTTGACTGAACCTATATCTCAATATATTGATCTGCACATTAAAACACTAGTTTTTCAACTTCCTTCGTTTCTTGAAGACACCACTGATTTCTTGAACAAAATGGACTCTGTACAAAGACAGTGAAGACAATGACTTTCTTTGCACTATGGATGTCACTAGTCTATATACTAATGTGCCACATACTGAGGGTTTAGATGCTCTGGCTTATTATCTTAGTCAAAGGAAAGTCCTCACTCCCCCTACTGATTTTTTGTTAAAGATGTCTGAACTCATTTTGAGTAAAAACTACTTCAAGTTCGAAGATTCTTTTCATTTACAATGTCAAGGTGTTAGCATGGGCAGTTCCTGCTCTCCTAATTATACAAACCTATTCATGGGTAAATTTGAAGAGGACTTCGTTTACCATAACAACCCGTTTCTTCCTTTCTTGAAGTGTTGGTACCGCTACATTGATGATGTGTTTTTTATTTTTTCTGGTACACTAGAACAACTTGAATGTTTCAAAAAACATGTTAACTCCAGGATGCCTTCTATCAAATTCTCTTTGGAGTATAGTTATGCCTCTGTCTCCTTGTTGGATGTTTGTGTTAGCAAAGGGGGATGCCTGGAGACCAAAGTTTATAGAAAGAAAACAGTTTCCTTGATTTTTCCAGTTACCATCCTCCGGGGCTCAAGAAAGGCTTACCTTATAGCCAGTTACTTAGGGTTAGGAGAATCTGTAGTACTGAAGCTGCCTTGTTGGCAGTTGCCTGTTGAGATAAATCTGAGATGCAAAAGATTCAAATCAAACCACTTCACTTCACTTCACTTCAAACCCTCCACAACTACAACTAACTACAAGTCCCATAATGCAATGCAGAGCAGAGCAGAACAGGCTGCTCATAACTTAAAGTGAGGACCTATGAGACAAGCAGCACTCACCCTGCACTGGGAATGGAGAAACATCTCAACAGAAGAAGGCAATTCAACTTGTGGTTCCTCCCAAAGCCGTCTCTGGTATCGTTAAAAGACACTGAATTTATGATATTTGATGTTGATTATGATGATGTTAGAAATATTTGTGTTAATACTGAAATTACTGGCACAGTTGTTAGGCAAACAGTGGCTGCAAGGATTTAAGTTTGGGTTTTGATTGTGGGGGTAATGTGCAGCTCTTTAAGTTAAAAGTTAAAAAGTTAAAGTGAAAAATAGTTGTTTAAGCACAAATTCTTTAAAATGTTTGTGGGTAAATCCATGTTGTATAAATCCAGTCAAGTCAATATTAAAACAGGTATTAAATGTAATTTATATAATATAATATAATATATGTAATATTTGTGACTATAAAATGGTAAAAGTTAAGTTAAAACAATTAAATAGTTGAAACAGTTAATATAGTTGATCATTGATTTATGTCATAGATTTATATCTTTCATTTTGATTTATGCACTGTAAAAAATATTCCACTAAGGAAATTGGTTGGAGAATAATTTCATTTATGGGTTTGTATAACCTGTACCTAATTTGTTGTTTCTTTTATGTCGTGAAGGTTTTCAACCTGATGAAATCCAACCAACCTATCACTAAAACAAGAAAATAAAATGAATGTTGAGTTGGAATGAAAGAGTTGTCCTAGCGTCCTTTGGGGTTTATGGAGCCAGGCCATTTCAAGTTGGGCAGAAGTTGAAAGAAAAAGCTAATAACTTGACACAGGCTGTTGAATTATGTGCCCGCTTTAGCGCTAAAGGCTATGATAAAAACATTCTTGACAACTGTCTCCAGAGAGTGAGAAAAATTGATAGGAAAACTTTATTAACACTTAAACCATCCTTCTCTAAGACCTCAAACTTGGTCTGCGCGTTGACTTTTTCTGATATTTCCTATGATGTTAAAAATTGTATTAAGAGACACTGGCGGGAAGGACGTGACACGGTGAAGAAGATGGCTGCTTAGGTGAATAGCTCCACCATGGCAGCTTATACATTTATCCGTCAACACATAAATAGTAGGCATCTCCTTACTAGAACTCATCCAGACTTTAGACAAAGCGCTTGGGAAACAATGTCGAACAAGCCTAAAAGCTCCGGGCAACAGAATCCTAAAAACACCAGCATGCCAGCTGCCAGTGTTAGCAGCGATGCTAATTCACCAGCGCGTCAGGAAGAAGACGGTGACCATGCAACAGGTAACGTCGCGGAGGACATTGCAAATATTTTCTCCGTCCTGAAACAAATATCCGGAGAGCTGCAGAGCTTGGGGGAAATACGCAAAGCCACTTCATCGATGGAGGAGAAGCTAACAACTCTGGTGACACGGATTAGTGAGGTGGAGGGGAGACTCGGCTTTCTGGAGGAGTCCGACAACCGGCTGAAGGCTAACCCCCCAGCTACCAAAGCCGAGGTGGCGGCTCTCTCTGAGAGGCTTGATGACATGGAGGATCGGAGCAGATGAAATAATTTGCGCTTTGTTGGCTTTCCTGAGGGCTGTGAGTCAAGTAACCCGATCATGTTTTTGGAGAAGGTTTTGCCCGAAATGCTGGAAATACCCACACCCGAGAAGGGATGGTTTATTGAGAGAGCCCACAGACTCGGCCCCCGTGTTGCGGAGGACAGGCGCAGCGGCCGGACACTGATTGCGAGGTTTATTCGGTCGGGGGACAGAGACAGCATCCTGCGTGCGTCCCAGGGGAAAGGAGAACTTCGGTGGAACAGGAAGCGAGTCATGATTTTTCCAGACTTCTCCAGGGGCACTGTGGTCAAGCGAGACGCATTCAGTGCAAGAGAGTCCTGCATCAGCGTGGAGTGAAGTTTGCCCTGCAGTATCCAGCCACGCTTCGACACAAAAGAGGGATCCCGCTGCTTCGACAATCCCAAGGCAGCGATGAACTTCATTAGAAGTGAACTATCCCAGTTGGCCGGGGACATGGAGTAATCCGGCACCTTCCCGCTTCGTCTCTGTGGGAATTGATGTTCTCGTTTTCTACTTTTCCTTCTCCATTCACGGGGTAACATGAGTTAAATGACCACTTGACCACTGATCTCCCCTGCAGTTTGCAGATGCTGTTGAGAGTTGAAAAGGACTTGAAGTAGTATCTTCTCTACACATTTAGTCTAGTGCACATTTATGCACTCACCAGATATGGTACCGTCTGTATAAAAAGAATGAGTAGGCTATCTGTTCAGTTCATACTTAAGGTGCCTACATATGTCAGTGACATTACTTTTGGTAGGCTGCTACGGTTCGACTTAGTTTTGTCAGCAACTTTACTGACAGTTACGGACTATTAAGATTCACAGTGCGCAGTGTTCAGGGTTTGCGCAGGTTGGTAATGGTTATGCACCTCAGTTTTATTTGTCATTATTGCAATTATTATTTTTGTCTGGTTTTTGCTTTTCTTTTTTGTCGATCCCGAAAACAAGACATGGAACCTGCTCACTACCACAGTTTTACATTTCTGTGCAATATAACAATGTCTACTCATAATAATAATTTGCACCTAGCCACCTGGAATGTCAGTGGTTTAGGAAACCCCATCAAGAGGAATAAGGTCCTTTTCAGTTTGAAATCAATCAGGTATGATGTAGTTTTTTTTGCAAGAATGCCATATGTCTGTGAAAGACTCCAAAAAATTACGGAGAGGATGGGTGGGATATGTTTTCTGTAGTCCCGGAACGAGCCGAAGCAGAGGTGTTATCACTTTAGTGAATAAGCATTTGCAGTTTAAATGCATAAAAGAGGTAAAGGATGAGGAGGGGCGGTGTCTTATTATTTTAGCTGAAGTTCAAGGGAGAAAATTAATACTGGCTAACTCTTATGCCCCTAATGCCAATGACCCTTTGTTTTTTGCTAACCTTGAATGTAAATTGACTGACATGGGAAGTTATCCAGTTATCTGGGCTGGGGACATGAATATTGTTATGGATGCAATTTTAGACAGAAGTGTCCCTAGTAAGACTAGACCCCCAAAGTCACTTAAGAAACTGTGCTCAGCCCTAGGTCTTGTGGATGTGTGGCGTCTGCTTAATCCCACAGGGAGGGATTATACCTTTTTTTCAGCAGTTCATGGTGTATTCACCAGAATCGATTATTTTTTTATTTCAAAAGAAATACTTCCATCTATAATGTCATGTGTAATTGGCAACATACTAATATCAGACCATGCAATAGTAACGCTTGACCTGGTCCCTATTAATGATATGATGAAATCCCCAAGATGGAGATCCAACTCCTCCCTCTTGCAAGATGATGCCTTTAAGGCTACGCTGAAAACACAAATAGAGTTGTTTATCGAAACAAATATTGCCTCTGTCTCATCAGTAGGCACAGTTTGGGAGGCCTTGAAAGCCTTTGTAAGGGGTCATGTTATTCAGTTTTCATCGCACAGGAAAAAACAAAACACAAGGAAACTTGCAGACTTGGAGAAGAAAGTGAGAGAGGCAGAAGACAAATTAAAGCAAAACTATTCCCCACACAACTTAAAAACAGTCACACAGCTTAAATATGAATATAATCAGATAATATCACAGAAGATCGAGTTTGGACTCTTTAGAGTGAGACAAAGGTATTTTGAGTCCGGGGACAAAGCCGGGAAACTCTTGGCACGATATATTAAGCAACAGGAGTCCATGGCTATGATACCTGCTGTCCAGTCTCAAAGTGGGGGTCTTGTGACAAAATTGTCAGACATAAATTAGGCCTTTAGAAATTTTTACGTGGAACTGTACACCCCCACGTCCTCTTGCCAAAAGGAAGATATTCTTTCATTTTTAGCAGGGTTAGACCTTCCAGCTTTGAATATAGAACACCGCAAGATGCTGGATGCTGCAATCACGGCAGAAGAAATAACGGAAGTTATCCAAAAGCTGCGTGCTGGTAAATCACCTGGACCTGACAGGTTGACCGCAGAATTTTATAAATGTTTTATGGATGAGCTCAATACCTTTTTCAAGTGCTGGAGATTTATGGTGTTGGGCAGACATTTCTAAAGTGGGTGAAACTGTTATATAATGAGCCTCAAGCAGCTGTACAGACTAATGACATAATTTCTTCATATTTCAAACTAGGTCACGGAACCCAACAAGGTTCACCTCTCTCCCCATTACTGTTTTGTTTAGCATTAGAACCTTTGGCTGCAGCAATTCGTAAAGACCCCAGTATCCCCGGAGTCCCGATTGCGGGGACCGCACATAAGCTTATGCTATATGCTGATGACATTTTAATATTCGTTACAGACCCAGGCAAATCTATTCCCGCGTTGCTTAAAATTATAAGATCTTTTTCTGGTTTTTCAGGCTATAGAGTGAATTGGACTAAGTCTGAGGCTCTTCCTTTGACAACGTATTGCCCAAAAACATTATTTCAAGCCGGATCATTTCAGTGGCCTACTAAGAGAATAAAATATTTAGGAATATTATTTCCTAGGCAATTAGACAAAATAGTGCAATATAGTTTCGAACCTCTCCTGGACAAAATTAACACAGATTTGGAAAGGTGGTCGCCGCTTTATCTCTCACTATGGGGAAAAGTCAGTATTATAAAGATGAACTGTTCTGCTAGAGTTAATTATCTACTTCAGTCTCTCCCACTGAATATCCCTGTAAAATACTTCAAACAATTTGATGCTCTGTGTAACAAGTTTTTTTGGAACGGTAAAAGGCCAAGAATACATCTGCGTAAATTGCAGAAGCCTGTAATGAAAGGTGGCCTGGGAATGCCACATCTTTTGTTTTATTATTATGCATTCAATCTGAAGCATTTGGCACATTGGGCATTACCCCCGGAGAGAGCGCCACCTTGGTATGCAATAGAGCGGTCACTGTGTATTTCAATACCTCCATTGCTGTTCCTGTCGGCCAGAATGCTTCCAAATTCTCGATCCCATCCTATTATCTCTCATTTACAGGGACTATGGAGAAAGGTGTCTCATATATTTAAGATTAACCCCTTTTTAAGTTTATCCTCTGGTCTATGGGACAACCCAAAACTCCTTATTGGTAAATCATCTCCTATATGGAAGGAGTGGGTGATTAAGGGGGTGCATACTCTGGGTGATCTGTATAAATATGGTGTCCTTAAATCATTTGACAATCTGGTTGAACAATTTAAGCTAGCCAACAATCAATTCTGGAGATATCTTCAGCTGAGACACCTCCTCGTCACTAATTTTGGTTCTACACACACACCACCCCAGGGCATGGACTTCATTAAAGAGATTTTATGGATTGCAGGGATTAGGCATGGGACCTCCCATTATTATTCTATGCTTATGAGTAACTCTGGTTATCCATCCAATACAGCTCTGAAAACCTTATGGGAAAGGGATCTGAACATAACATTTACAGAAAACGATTGGGATACAATTGTTGGAATCACTAAACAAGTCTCCAGGGATATCAAAATAAGGTTAATTCAATTTAAAATCTTTCGATTCTATTGGTACCCAAATAGGTTATTCAGGCTAGGGATGAAAGAAACACCGGACTGTTGGAAATGTGTAGGCAAGTTGGGTACCCTAACACATGCCCTATGGTCGTGCCCAAAGATTCAGACATTTTGGAAAAGGGTTCATGAGATTATCACAGAGGTCATAAAAGTGGATTTTGAGTTCTGCCCCAGTCTTTACATATTAGGTAACCCTAAAACCATGGCCCATATTGTAAAACCCTTAACCAACTGGATTCAGACAAGTATTGTGATTGGTAAACAGATGATAATGAGAAAGTGGAAAGATGCAGAGGGACCAGTGTTTCAAGACTGGCTCACAGAGTTAGACAAAGTAGCTGCCTTTGAAAGAATATCTTATAGTATAACAAATGATATTGATAAATATAATGAGAAATGGGGAATGTTTTTAAGACCATACTCTTTACAGGGTAGCTAAAATATATCTGCGTACACTGATCATTATGGGCTGTTTTTGGGGGGGCTGGCATGGAAATGAAGGTGGAGGTGGACTGGGTGTAATACAGTGATCTGTTTATTGGAAGACTACCTGTGGGCTGTGAATTTCACGTGGGACAAGGAATGGACATGTAACAGTGTAGTGGTTGTCTCCTGGTAACTGGACTGGTTAACATATTAAGCATGGACTAATTTACCTGTTTTGGACTTCTTATGTACTTATTTTATTTGTTGTTTTTACTTTTATGTTTTAGTGTCATAATAAGAGTGTGTATCTTAATTTTGCTTTTTTTTTTTTTTAACTGGTTTTTAGTTTGGTCTTGTAAAAAATTTAAAAAAAACTCAATAAAAGTTGAATCATAAGAGACACTGGCATATTCTGGCTAGCGATCCGAATGTAGGCCATATTTTTAAAAACATATTTTCGCTCAGAAGCGTGCCGCGAATTTGAGAGATCAATTAGTCAGAGCTGATTGTTATGTTCGGCCCCAACACTTCTTGTCTCTATCACCTGTCAGTAATTTTCCTTGCCACAGTTGCATTCAGTGTAACGCCATGATTAAAGGTGATATGTTTACACATCCCCATTCAGGTAAAAAGTTTAAGGTTAAAGGTAGAATTTCTTGTAAGACCAAGTTTGTGGTGTATCTGTTGAAATGCCCTTGCGGCTTATGCTATGTCGGTAAGACAAAAAGAGAGCTTAAGACCCGTATCTCCGAACACAAAAGCTGCATTAGAACCAAAGACGAAAAATCATCTGTAGCAAGACATTTCACTGCAGCAGGTCATGATGTTTGTTCTTTAAGATTTCAGGGAATAGAAGAAGTCAAACCACTAAAAAGAGCGGGAGACAGAGAGAGAGCTATTTTACAGAGAGAGAGAGGCTTTTTGGATCCATAGATTACAAACAGAATTTCCTAAAGGTATGAATGAAGAGTTACTGTTGAGTTGTTTTCTGTAACTATTATAGACTGACTCATGGTATCTTCTATTATATTTGCCTTGGCAGAGTGGCCACGCCGTATAGGCGATATACCGTATTTTCTTATTGGTTGCATTGCATGTTTTGTGGGGACACTACATACGATGTTCTGTACCCGTTGAATTTTTTGTTACTGACAGTGCATACATGGATGACTTGTTAGTGGAACCTATAATAACTCAGTGACTTTTTGCACTATATGTTTTCACTGTGCTCTTATGATCTGAATGTTAACTGAGGTGTGAGGGGTGGACAGGAGCACTTGTACAAGTTGGAGTTGCTACTCCTGGAACAGCAGATTCCTTTCTGAAAGCCTCTCATGTGACATGTACCCGACATGCTCATCAGGTCACAGCCAGCTGCCTATATCTTCTCCTACAGAAGGCCTACACCGAGTACAGCAATGACCTGTAGAAGCAAGCAGCACTAATTCAGCACACAGAGGGCTGCCTACCAAGCTGGTTATTGCTGGGGACAGATGATGGGTGCAGCCCCTGAACTCCCATCCTAAAATGACTGGGGGTGGAAGAGGAAGGCCACAGGCGGATGGGAAGTTCACTGGACGACACTACCAGAAGCGACCCAGGCCTGTTGCGAACTCCTCCGCTGTGGATGTGGATGTGGAAAAATGGTGCAGTGCAGTGCAAATGTATCTAGGCAGCACTTCAGTGCACTGCCCTTTGCCACTGTGATGGACTGTGTTTTCAGAAGTAACATTACTATTACCATGGAACAGGTATAACTTCAATAATAAATATGTTGATCATTTAAACCACTGTTTACTGTTATTTCATTCACTGAATGCCAGATCTATGTAGTTAGGTAGTTGCTAGTATGTTGTAAATAATACCACTGCATTCCTCATTGGGTTGGGCTCTAAAATAGATACATACAGATAAACATATGAGGTCTGCACACAACTGATTCTGTAATTCAGGAAAATATGTGTAACTCCGCTAATATTTGATGGTTTTACTATTAATTAGTTCCATGTGTGGAGCCCACAGTAATGTTAACATATTTATGGACACTAGACACCCCCCATACCCCATTTATTATTTTTATTATTGTGTGTTATAATTTTGTACACTCATGAGCTGATGTATACTTTCACTGGTAACATCAACTTTAATGCTTTGGTAGATTAACTTGTGGTTATAGTGAGTAAAGCTCATACAGGCACTTGGGGCAGCCTGGAGGTCCTTTATGTAGGATACAAGGAGATACCAGAGTTGTTCAGTATCCCTAGCCTGCAGCATTTTTGCAAATATTTCATTATATCTTTTCACGGTACAACTCTATAGAAATGACACTTTGATATAACTTAAAATAGTCAGTGTACAGCTTGTATAGTAGTATAGATTTACCTTCCTCTGAAAATTACTCAAAACATAGCCATCAACATCTGAACAGCTGGCAACATAAGTGAGTACACCCCACAGTGAACATGTCCAAATTGTGCCTAAAGTGTCAATATTTTGTGTGCCAACCATTATTATCTAGCACTGCCTTAACCCTTTTGGGCATGGAATTCACCAGAGCTCACAGGTTGCTTCAGGAATCCTCTCCCACTCCTCCATGATGGCATCACGGAGCAGATGGATGTGAAGACACCTTGCGCTCCTCCACCTTCAGCTTGAGGATGCCCCACAGGCGCACAGGTGAGTTTAGGGCTGGATACATACTTGGCCAGTCCATCACCTTCACCTTCAGCTTCTTCAGCGAGGCAATTGTCATCTTCTAGGTGTGTTTTGGGTCATTATCATGTTGGAAAACTTGATAATGAAAACTTGCAGCTCAGTTTCTGAAGAGGGGCGATCATGCTCTGCTTGGAATTCAGAGCATGATCGCTCCTCTTCAGAAACTGAGCTGCAATGCAGTTTTCCAACATAGTGTTGTCCCATGACAAGATAAAATGAAATATTTGCAAAAATGGGAGGGGTGTACTCACTTATGTGAGATAATGTATGCGATGGCCCTAAAGCCAAAAATCTTCCTTAGGGGATGCTCTAAAAGGGTGCCAAAGCTCATGTTTTTATCATCAAAAGCACAATTCCATCAGATATTTCACATTTCTGCTGGACTACATGTATTGTGCGGTGATGGATTGTGTGAAGGCCTGCCTCATCACCAATAATAATAACCAATAACCAATAATTGATGATGTTTTTAGAAGCTTCGGCATGTTTATTTAGGGAAAATAAAGAGTGGCATAGATAATAGAGTGTACACACAGAGACAGCAGTTTCCACACACACTAATGAGCAAGTCTAACCACTATCTGCTTTTTGAAACTTCACTATAGGTTTTAACAATACAGCCTTGAGAGCCATTGAGAGCTCAGTATCAACAATATATGCCCTGATAGACTGTGGCATATCTAAACATCAGATCCTGTGGTTGTTCTGAGCATGCTCAGTCTTTACTTCTTTACTTTACTTCCATGTCGGTAGAGTCCAGTTCATTAAGAAACCTCTGACACTTGGCCATGAGGACTTTGACGGCTTCTGTGACTAGGACATCTGGAGGCAGGATGCCAGTCGACTCCACAGTAACTGTATGAAAGGAA
Organism: Epinephelus fuscoguttatus; assembly: GCF_011397635.1. NCBI lineage: Eukaryota > Metazoa > Chordata > Actinopteri > Perciformes > Serranidae > Epinephelus > Epinephelus fuscoguttatus. Next base: position 42,091,621 of record NC_064767.1, on the reverse strand, counting down.
GAGATCCATGAGCAGATATACAGAAGAACTACAGTAATACACAGTCAAAGACATTCCCAATTTCCCACAACAGATATTTTTTACAACAATGATCAAGAGAGTGACATGAAAACATTAATATTGATATATATTTAGTATTCTTGAATCTTAGTATGTTCTCATCTTGCTGACTAAGCAGGTGAAGAAATAGAAAACAAGTCATTGTGATTTTAGGAGTATCAGTTGTTTTTCACAGAGCTCTTTTACAATCATCACCAGCAGCCTAGAGCAATGACGTTCTGGAGCGGCTGGTTGCTTAACAAAATCATGGTGACAAACAGACCTCTGTGAGAAAAGAGACTTCTGTGTGGAGTTTGCATGTTCTCCCCATGTCAGTGTGGGTTTCCTCTGGGTACTCTGGCTTCCTCCCACAGTCCAAACACATGCAGGTTAACTGGTGACTCTAAATTGGCTGTAGGTGTGAATGTGAGCATGAATGGTTGTTTGTCTCTATGTGTCAGCCCTGTGATAGTCTGGTGACCTGTCCACAGTGTACCCTGCTTCTTGCCCAATGTTAACTGGGATAGGCTCCAGCCCCCATGCTACCCCTAAAACTATAAGTGGTTAAGGAAAATAAATGAATGAAGCTCTGATTTGATGCTCTGTTATGCACGGTCAAACAGCAGCAGGCAAATGGCAAGCAGCAAATAGAAATATGATGAAGATAACGTTATTTACATGAGAATAAATCAGCAGTGTGAATTTATTATTGATTTCGGACAAAACAGGGGTCAACAGAGAGAGCACATGCTGTATGTACACAATGCTGTTATAAGATAAAACACTATGTAAAGTTATCTGCCTGGTCATACATCTTACTCTGCTAACTTCTCACTACAGCAACATTAGCTGCTCTGTTTCAACAATATTGGGCAAAAAATGTGCATGCAGACTGAAATTCAAATGAGCTGTTCTGTCAGGAGATGCAGAGACTTAAACAAATGGTGAGTAAGAAAAAGCTTAAATAATGCATGTAATTCGTAGAGGAAATCTCCACTAGCTACAAGGCTAATTTATGCAGTGTTTAAGTCCTTAAGCTACTAATGGCTGACCAGCAAAAACAATTGTTTTGTTGTGAACCCTGACAGTTGAAGTGAAAAATTACCATGTCGTTAACCCATTTTTTATGGCTGCTGGGAGAAGTTTGCCTTCAAGTTTTAGGAAAAAGATGATGGTTTGGGTTAGAATGAAAACATTTCTTCCAGAAAGGTCTCTCTGGCAGAAAGCACTGAAGGTTAACTTATCTTGCGCTGTTTTATGTGTGTTAGTAGAATCAGTATAAAATAAACTTTACTGCACTTAACTGGTTACAATTATTTACATTATATGTTTTACAGCCAAAAGCAAAAAAGAAAGGGATGACAGCTTCTTCTGGAACAGATTGTGTTATATGGGTATATAATGCCGCCTCATATCGATAACAGATATCTTGAATTGAATTGAATTGAATTGAATTGAATTGAAGCGAAGCCATATTGTGGCAAACTTTGTAATACCAGCAAATATTATATCATTGTCTAAAGAATCCATACAATACTGTATTGTGATGAAACTGGTGATTTACACCCCTAGCGGCTACCCAGCACCCATCAGGAGCCAGATTTGGTCCGTGGGCTGTAAGTCGAGTATCACTGGGTTAAACAAACAACATGCAACATGTTGATTAGTGAGCTTTAGAGGTACTGGGAAACAGATATTTTAACTTCAGGCAGAGCCAGGCTGGCTGCTTCCCTATTTCCAGTCTCTATGCTAAACTGTCTCTCAGTGGTAGCTTCATATTTACCATGCGCATAGAGTGCTAGTAATCTCATATCACTCTTGGTGAGAAAGAAATTGATTGCTCTTCTCAAAATATCAAACTGTTTATTTAAGGTGATCCCTGACATGGTAAAAGCAGTCTGGATTGCATGTACATGAACAAGGTATATGAACGTACAGATGAAATGGTCTCGCAGTCTTCCCAGCTTCACGACATTCTTCAGGTCATTATGTCGGAGGACTTCCCTGCTGCACGTATCCAAGCGGCTGTTTACTACTTTGGCGACCTTTTTCCCTGAGGCACACAACACAAGAAGACAGATGATAACATTTACAGACTTAAAACAACACAATGGAGGATTGCTCGTTTTACCTCACGGGGTCCCCCTACATTCAAAAACAGTATTGTCTGTTACAACTGTCGCAAAAACCTTTCTGCTTGCGCACTTGTTGACAAGCCAACAATACAGGTGAAGTTCCTGAAGCTGGCCATGTAATGCATGATCATCATGTCTTCAGAACAGGTAATGTAGCATTTTGTACATACATGATTAGGCCAATTGCTTTATTTATTTATTCATTCATTTTCAAAACACAAATGAGTTGCTCTCTGCATGTCAGGGCTGACCTCCTCCTCACAGAGCGCGCGTGCACACACACAAACTCAACAGAGTGAAGTCAGACAACAGCAGAGAGGCCGCATTGCAGATGAAGGGAATATAACTTCAAGATTACTCTAGTTGACGACAACTACGCTTGTTACTGTAAGTAAGTGCAATAAAACCTCTGCCAGCCAAGCCAATACTTTATCAATACATGTAATCAGCATGTAGAAAGCCATATTTCAATCTGCTCCGTCCGCAGTCTCTCATTCACCGCTATTATGATTTACAATCGCGGTCGACACAAGCACATCACGCTCGCGGTGCTAACAGCAAACTTTTACAGACAAACTAAAATGAAAGCTGTCTGTATGTAGGCTAACACTTTATCTGAAAATGTACCTGAGACACCTGACCTGCAGACAGTGAGTCTCCTAAGTAGAGGGTAACAGCAGTAACAATGCCAGGTCACCATCGGTCAGGCATCCCTCCTCCTCTTTCAGCTCTTGCCAGCGTGTGAAAGCCGGGCCAATATTAATCCTTGTTCGAGCTCGTTTTATCGCTCTCCCGTTTTCTTTTCCTTGTCTCCTCGGACAACACCTTCACCTTCTTCCTTTTCTTTGTCGCTTCACCCATGACAACCACGTCTAACTTCATTCACCTCGGTTCGGCTACACTACTCTAAAGAGAGGAGGGGGGATATGACGAGGAGGGGGATATGCCGTATGCCGTAAAGCAGCCAAATTTTGTAGTCTTTTTTGTGTCTGGGTTCCTACCCGAACCCCGAAACTGCATAGTGCCAGTGCAAGTGAAACAGACACTCTCAAGCAATAACGGAGGTGTCATCCAACTTATTGTGAGATGATGTACCACCACAAGGATCTTGGATATATATTTTGAGGGCTCAAAAACTCCACTGTGTTGCTTTAAGGGACTCACAACAGACCAGGGCAGGAATTTCACGAGGGCCACGTGGGCCATGGCCCTCTGCCTCTTTCCTGTCAACACGGCTTTGACACCTGCATCTATTGAGAAAAAAAAATACGATGACAGTCTGGATTCTTATTGAGCAACATCGAATGAGACGATGGGTACATCACCAGTGGTGGGTTTGATTCGAGCCTGGCATGAACCACTCGGACAGGCTATAACGACAGTTTGACACCAATCTATCACCGGCCAACCAGGAGACTTCATCAAATGCCCAGGCAGGGATCGGTACTGAGACCCGGTATTAAACAACCAAAGGTAAATTTAATCAACACCGTAATAATAGTAAGCTCCGCCATTATCAGCATTACTTTTTAAAGTTTCGGTTTCATGTATCATCATTCTGCAGCGGTGGGGCTACGGTGCAGATGAAGGAAATATAACTTCAAGATTACTCCAGTTAACGAGAACTACGCTTGTTACTGTAAGTGAGTGCGATAAAACCTCTGCCAACCAAGCCAATACTTTATCAATACATGTGATCAGCATGTAGAAAGCCATATTTCAATCTGCTCTGTCCACAGTCTCCCATCCGTGCTCGCGAGTAGCGAGGCTAACAGCAAAGCGTTAAAGACAAACTAAAATGAAAGCTGTCTGTATGTAGGCTAACACTTTATCTGAACATGTACCTGAGGCAGCCGACCTGCAGACAGTGAGTCTCCTCAGTAGAGGAGGGACAGAGAGCAGGATGAATGACTGATACTGATGTATGTCTTCATGCTAAGATAATGTGACTTTCTTCACTCAGTATTGTGATGAAGGAGGAATATTTATATTCCAGTCAGATATTATTGGGTTTTAAATAGTGACTTTGTTGTTGTAAACATGACTGTTGCTGCCATGGACTATATAAAACTCTATCCTGTGTAACTGACCTATAAGGAAAGCATCAGGAGGTGAGATGTGTCCATGTGTGTGTGTGGAGGAGAGAGGGACATGCTGGTAGAGAGATGGTGTGTGTTATTAGATACTGTTAATGTCACTTATTATGCTTCAGCGATTTCATCAGCGGAGCTCAATGACTTGGAGAAAAGCAACATACTGTCAGATCAGAAGGCAGAGTCGGCTGTGCCTGTGAAGCCACAGTCCACCATGCAGTCACCAGAGACTTATTTCACCGGCTGCACAATTAATGGACATGTGCAGATAAATGTGTATAAAGAGTAAGTGCCTGGCGCACCATGTTTGCGTTACATAGCAACGGTGACAGCGGAGTCCTGAGGGAACTGTTTTTGTTGGCGGAAGACAAATAAAAGGCTTAAATTATCTATTTTGTCCTCATTTTTCAACATTTCTTAATCAGCCTTGCTTATTTACTTGTTGAACTGTTGTATAAGACCTCATGATGTTGTACTGTGATATCGTCATGGCTGTGATTCGGTTGTAGGCATGAGGCCGCAGGCCGAGTGCCGAAGACAATTATATATATATGTATTGTATATATGATATACATATATATGTATGTATGTATACATATATATATATATACATATATATATATACATATATATACATATACATATATATATATATATATATATATATATATATATATATATATATATATATGTGTGTGTGTGTGTGTGTGTGTGTGTGTGTTATACTGTATATATATATATATATATATATATATATATATATATACAGTACAGGCCAAAAGTTTGGACACACCTTCTCATTCAATGCGTTTTCTTTATTTTTATGACTAGTTACATTGTAGATTCTCACTGAAGGCATCAAAACTATGAATAAACATGTGGAGTTATGTACTTAACAAAAAAAGGTGAAATAACTGAAAACATGTTTTATATTCTAGTTTCTTCAAAATAGCCACCCTTTGCTCTGATTACTGCTTTGCACACTCTTGGCATTCTCTCCATGAGCTTCAAGAGGTAGTCACCTGAAATGGTTTTCCAACAGTCTTGAAGGAGTTCCCAGAGGTGTTTAGCACTTGTTGGCCCCTTTGCCTTCACTCTGCGGTCCAGCTCACCCCAAACCATCTCGACTGGGTTCAGGTCCGGTGACTGTGGAGGCCAGGTCATCTGCCGCAGCACTCCATCACTCTCCTTCTTGGTCAAATAGCCCTTACACAGCCTGGAGGTGTGTTTGGGGTCATTGTCCTGTTGAAAAATAAATGATCGTCCAACTAAACGCAAACCGGATGGGATGGCATGTCGCTGCAGGATGCTGTGGTAGCCATGCTGGTTCAGTGTGCCTTCAATTTTGAATAAATCCCCAACAGTGTCACCAGCAAAACACCCCCACACCATCACACCTCCTCCTCCATGCTTCACAGTGGGAACCAGGCATGTGGAATCCATCTGTTCACCTTTTCTGCGTCTCACAAAGACACGGCGGTTGGAACCAAAGATCTCAAATTTGGACTCATCAGACCAAAGCACAGATTTCCACTGGTCTAATGTCCATTCCTTGTGTTTCTTGGCGCAAACAAATCTCTTCTGCTTGTTGCCTCTCCTTAGCAGTGGTTTTCTAGCAGCTATTTGACCATGAAGGCCTGATTCGCGCAGTCTCCTCTTAACAGCTGTTCTAGAGATGGGTCTGCTGCTAGAACTCTGTGTGGCATTCATCTGGTCTCTGATCTGAGCTGCTGTTAACTTGCGATTTCTGAGGCTGGTGACTCGGACGAACTTATCCTCAGAAGCAGAGGTGACTCTTGGTCTTCCTTTCCTGGGTCGGTTCTCATGTGTGCCAGTTTCGTTGTAGCGCTTGATGGTTTTTGCGACTCCACTTGGGGACACATTTAAAGTTTTTGCAATTTTCCGGACTGACTGACCTTCATTTCTTAAAGTAATGATGGCCACTCGTTTTTCTTTAGTTAGCTGATTGGTTCTTGCCACAATATGAATTTTAACAGTTGTTAAATAATAGTAAGGCTGTCGGCTGTGTATTAACCTGACTTCTGCACAACACAACTGATGGTCCCAACCCCATTGATAAAGCAAGAAATTCCACTAATTAACCCTGATAAGGCACACCTGTGAAGTGGAAACCATTTCAGGTGACTACCTCTTGAAGCTCATGGAGAGAATGCCAAGAGTGTGCAAAGCAGTAATCAGAGCAAAGGGTGGCTATTTTGAAGAAACTAGAATATAAAACATGTTTTCAGTTATTTCACCTTTTTTTGTTAAGTACATAACTCCACATGTGTTCATTCATAGTTTTGATGCCTTCAGTGAGAATCTACAATGTAAATAGTCATGAAAATAAAGAAAACGCATTGAATGAGAAGGTGTGTCCAAACTTTTGGCCTGTACTGTATATATATATGTTATATTGTTTGTTAGCTATCTAACAACACATCAAAAATAATTGTAAGCCAGTCTTGTTCAGTGAATCAGTTTATCATGTATACTGAAAAAATATTTAGGCCTAATATTTAAGATTGTTTGCTTATAAATACATGAACCTGGTTGTTCTATATTTAAAACACACTGGGTTTATTAGTACTATTAAATAGATCACATTATTACTTATTATACTCATTATTATTACTTGAGCTCGTTTTATTTATTCATTTTACAGATAGTTATACATCCTTAGTCCTTAAATTAAATTCATTATGGATGTGGACTTAAAATCATTGTTTTATTTTATGGCCTTGCTGCCCTGGCTTTTTGCCTTTGTGCCCTCAAAAAATTGACAACACGAAAGGCCAAGTGGCCTTGCCCCTAAAATGACGAAATTCCAGGCCTGCTACAAACTGATAAACAAGTTAACTCCTCAGAAATCCTAACATCTTTCCATTCTGGCTTGGGGCCATGTTAGACTATATGAAAGAGACAGGAGAAATCACTGTCATTTAAACAATCAAACTGATGAGAATGTAGGGGCGGGGGGGGACGACTCGATACAGCATAGTATCGCAATATTTTGCGTGGCAATATTGTATCAATACAAAATGCCACCATTGGCTTTAAATGAACAACTAAAACTAAACTAACAACTAAAATGAACAACTCTCTCCCAAATCCCAAAACTCAAGCGCTAAAAGGCAAATCTGTGATGTCATAAGATATAAAGTGTGGAGCTGCTCCACAGACAATGAATGGTGGAAGATGTTGTAGATGACACTGAGAGCAGCCTGGGGAATGTTCTGAGCATATGGGGACATTTTCTGTTTCACAACTGAGAAAACTACTATAGAACAAAACTCATCTGGGTATAAAAAAGACAACACCTGTGGGTCCAGAAAATGAGATTCCCATTCATTGTCTATGGAGCAGCTCCACACTTCATACCTTATCATATCATAAGTTGTTTTTTGTTTTATGGCTTTGAGAGAATAGCTCATATTCACACATACTGACTGATCTTTCCTGTGCCATGAAAATGACATATCTGAATTTAGGTGGTGTACCCCTTTAATATACTGGACATTTGTTATATTAAGCCTCTGCTTAGATAAATCTCCTAGGTGGTGAAGTGGAAATGTGCTGCATGCTTGCAGAGTACTGCCCTCAGGCTTATGGTTCATGTATTTAGTTGTTTCATTATGCCCTCTGAAGAGTTAGTTTTTATTTGGTTTCTTATGAGTGAGGTTAGCTCTTTCTTACCATTAACATCTTCTATGTCTATAACTCCTCGTGAAAAGCAGCATTTTAGGCGCTCTGCCTTCTCTCCCTCCACCGGCTCCAGCAGGGTGATATCTGGGAGGAGGCGGTAACTGGCTGTGGCCACTGGAGAGAACTTAGCATGGTCCTTACCTGAACAAAGAAAACACTTCAGTACCAGGGAGCATACAGTAGCAGACAGATAACATGATCCAAGTGCACATTAGTACATAATATATGAGGATTATGAATGTGTAAGGTGTGCTGTATAACTTTCAGATACTTAAACCTTAGAAACAAAAATGTCAAAATACTTTATCACTGACAAATTCCACCAAAGTAATCTATATTTTTGTACACGTTTTTGTTGAAAGCTCTAGAAGAAACCATGTGTTAAGATTAGTTTATCACTCTGAGACCTCCAGTCAAGAATGAACTTTGATGCAAGTACTTTTCAAATTTGGAAACAAATGTAGGCTAGTAATATAAACTTCATACTAATTTATAATGTAAACTAGAATTACCACCCCGCGGTTGTATGCCTACGCTCACAGTGCAGTCAAGTTTCTCTTACAATTTTCATCCACGTCTGTGAAAACACGGATGCGTCACACACATCTTCCCCCCAACAGCATGGCAGATCTATACAATCAGCACAGTTTCAAGGAGGACACCCAAGATTAGTCTCACCAATTCAGTATCTGACCAAATGTCTCCCCTTTTGTTACTGAGATATGATGTTGGCTAATGGCCAGAAAATGTTTTCTGCAAAATGTTATGACATCAAAGTGAAGTTGACCTTTTGGATATAAAATGTCATCGCTTCATTGTCATAATTTTTGACATTTGTGTGAAGTTTTGTCATAATTAGCACATGAATTCTTGAGATATGGCCAAAGACATATTGTGTGAGGTCATACTGACCTTGACCTTTGAAAACCAAAATCCAATCAGTTCATTCAGTGTTTCCCCTACCATTATATCAGCCCCCCCAGCGGCACCTCGCAACCCCCCTTGAAGGTCAAGTCAATTTTATTTAATTTTATTTTCTATATAGCGCCAGATCACAACAGAAGTTATTTAAGGTTACCTTTCCTATAGAACAGGTCTATCCCTTGTCCTTTTATTAAACAAACTAAATAGCCTTTTGTTATTTATCTTATTTACACAACAGCATGTCATTTCTGTCTCTACATGCCTACAATTCTCCTCTACTCTCTGTGGTCGCACGCACGCACGCACGCGCACACACACACACACACACACACACACACACACACACACACCAGCTGACAGAGAGCGTGCGTCGGAAAATATGTTGCGTCAACATATCTGCGCTTTTTTAACGCTACCAGGGTGGTGAAGAAGAAATGTTATGATGTTGAGTCCAATGTACAGTTCAAATACTTGTTCAGTTGTTATATTGACTGCTGTCATTAAAAGAAATACATGAACACCATGATTCCTTTAAGTGTTTGTGTCGGTGTCCATCTGAATTCCCTTGAGGTGTTTTTGAGATATTGCGTTCACATGCATGGGATGGACAGACAGACGTAGGAACAGCTGTACATAAAACATGAAAGCATAATGCCTCTGGTTGTGGCTATTGCCTGCACGGAGGTATAATAAAAGGGCCCTTGTTTTATCCCATATCTGCAGTGAGCTGGCTAGTCTCATCTAAACACCAAGAAGCTCTTACCGATTCCTTTGACACAGTGCATGATGATGTCCAGCTCCTGTCCTGGTCGGAGCTGAGCAATCAGGATGTCATCATGTACTGGTCCAATGATGGAGTCTGCAAACACGTCTGCCTGATTCCCAATTGGGACCCACTTTATGTCCCTGGAATAAACTGAGACGAGACAGCATGGAACAGGGGATTTTTACACAGGGATATTCTTTCTTAATTAGGTATCAGTGCCGTGGAGCATTTCCCTCCCCAAAGGGCTTATTTTCAGCAATCACTCATTTTTTTTGTCACAGCTATTGTATCCAAGTCTGCATCTGCAAACACTACCAGCAAATCTTTGATCACTTAGTGTCTCCTGAAACCTACCCATGTGGTTCAAATACAGCTCTTGTGGGTCAGAGGAGTCTTTACTGGCTCTGGGATTCCTGCTGCATTTAACCTTCAGCTGCAGTTGTATTGTATCTATTTCTGAACCTTCTTCTTCTGCAGACTCTTCACCTGAAATAAACAAAGCAGAACCAAATATGTTCGACTCTACTGGGTTCCCTGGTGTGTCCATCTTATAAATGTATGTTCCTACATGAGGACAAGCCGGGAGGTAGAGCTAATAGCGCGCCCACTGTGTATGTATGTGGAAGTATCCTTGGGCAAGATACTGAACTCTTAAATTGTGTGTGAATCTTTACTGAGACGCACCTTGTATGGTAACAGCCAACAGTGTACGGTGTGAAAGTGACATGTAGTGTAACAGCGCTTTGGGTGTTCACAAGACTAGAAAGGTGCTGTACCATTCACCCATGTAATGTAAGGGTAAGGCAAAATTAGTTCCTAACTACATCACATATTTGCTATGATAGATAAATTATCAAACTGGTTCTGGTCAAACATTTGATAAGATTTGGGGACTATTTTTACTCTAAGTTTTTTCAAACCTTGACAGCTGAGAATTTGGAATTAAATATTTGTGTAATGTTCCTTAAATCTAAGCTTAGTAACAGCTGTGTGGTATAGACAGAAAATGGAATCAACTGTCTGATCCAAAAGACAGTTGATTCCATTTTGTGTCTATACCAACCACTGTTCATGAGAAAAGATGTACCACTCCCTATCATCACTGTGCAAGCATGAGTATACTATGAGGCTTCTCTGATAAAACCATCAGCAGATCACATTTTTATTGATATCATAGTCATATAAGGTAAGCTATCAACTCATCAACTTTAAATCAATGCCTCCCGAACCTGGAGCAAGTAACTGGTAAAAAAATGGGTGTAAAAGTCACAGCTGTTATTTCATTGTGCCTTAAGCAGGATTTATATTTCTGCATTGAATCAACGCCAACACCATAGCCTGATGTGCACCTCCCCAGAAATGTAATTACACGTTGCAGTGATGCAGATCTGTCTATTTTTGTAAGCTGAAAACCATTTCCCTCAGAGTAAACAAAGCTTTATTTACTTTTATTTCACAGATAAGAAACAACAAATTGTGAAGACAATAAAAGTATCCACAAAATTGTATTTTAAGTCTTGTGTGTGATTTATCCTGGCTTCATGTGATCAGAGGAAATCTCTGCTTGTCACTAGGCTAATTTATACAATGTAAAATACCACAGGCTTGTGCTAATAATGTTAGCATGTTGTATTTGTTGGGAAAACATGTTTAGTACAGGGTTTTCCCTGGGTTTTTTCGAGACTAAGGTGTCAAAGGCCTGTGGCAGGGGGCTTTACACTGCTGACTTGTATGATAAGAACAGACATGTCCTGTGATTTTCAGCCCTCTATGATCAGGGGCAGAAATCCTGGGGGGGACATGACTCCCCCTTCAGTAAAGCTGTCCCCCCCTAGAATAATTTGAGACACAATTAATAATTTTTGAGCAATGCAGTAGTATTTATTGAAAGCACAATGTAAGCGGTGCTCATTATAATCACGCAATAATGTGCTATTTAAATCTTAAAAGATTTAGTCCCCCCCCCTCCCATTCCTAGTAGTGGTATATCCCATGCTCTTTCCAACGGGCGGGGCTGCTTAGCAGCAGTAGCAGCGTGTGGCTGGACCCGCTGCTCACATCGCGCATCGCAGGGTAAGATCGATGTACACTCACACAGACACAATTTAACTTACACAAGTTACAACACATCCCATTTACTGTTACAACAAGCCCCAGGCCCAGGCTGATAATATAAACTACAAAAGCATACTCAATTATGAGTGCTGCTAAGCTAAAAGCTAATGATTAAGCTCAGAGTTTAGTGATAGTCAGAGAGGACAGGAGAGAAAGAAGAGGGAGAGGACAGGACAAGAGCAGTCAGTGGCAGAGCGGCTCGTAGCTAATGGGTACCTGTCTGCAGGCTCTCCACCTGTCAGTGAGACAAACATGAGAGACGTGCAGTTTAACCGACGAGGAGCGGTCATTACACGCGACTATTAGCACGGTTGTGACGGAGCGGCTCATAGCTAATGGGTACCTGTCTGTTGGCTCTCCACCTGTCAGTGAGACAAACATGAAAGACGTGCAGTTTAACTGACGAGGAGCGGTCATTACGCGTGACTATTACACGCGGTTGTGAGGTGCGCAGTGGCAGATCTCACAGCACACAGTTTATAAACCAGTTAAAAACCAGTTACCAGTTTAATTGCAGGAAACATTTAGTTGTTAAGCCATTTCTCATAAGTATAGACATTCACTCTGCCTGTTGGAGAGATAGAGAGAAGATTAAATCGTCAAATTGCGGTAAAAGATGCTGTATAAAAGACAGGCTACAACTTTTTTTCCTTGTCCCCCCCTGGAATTATTCTCAAAATTTTACTGTTTATTGTCCCCCCCAGCTATGAAATGGGATTTTCGCCCCTGTCTATGATTATATTTACCCTTTGCAGCAGGCACATCCTGACAGCTGAGAATATTACTGTCAGGTATTTCCCCCCTTCTATTAAAAATAGTTTCTGATCATACAAATCAGCGGTCCTGAAATGTGTGTTTTCTCTTCTATAATACACATTCTACATCTCAGAGGCAACATCTTTCCACCAACGGGCTTCCTTCGCCTTTCAAACGGGGCAGAGCTCCATGGGAAACACAACACCAGAGGAAGAAGCAGGTCCGTAAAGCTGTGCGCCGGATGAAAAACAAGTGCATCGCACTGAATGTGCGCCGCTATGGCGTCGCTTTGGGTTGTGAGCACGCATGACACACGGCTACATTAAAAGTAATGGGTTTGTGCGCGCAAAAGACACTACATCTGAACGCCCCCCATGATCACCCATGATCGCCTTTGTCTTAGATAGGCAGGGAAAACCCTGTAGTATAAAACTGTTTTGTTGGTGAACGTTATTAAATATTCTTGTTGTCCCTTTATATGAGTACAGAAAATCCCTGCTAGCCCCTAGGCTAATTTATACAATGTAAAATGCCTTAGGGGGTGGCACGGTGGTGTGGTGGTTAGCACTCTCGCCTCACAGCAAGAGGGTTACAGGTTCGATCCCGGGCGTGGGAGCCCTTCTGTGCGGAGTTTGCATGTTCTCCCCGTGTCAGCGTGGGTTTTCTCCGGGCACTCCGGCTTCCTCCCACAGTCCAAAGACATGCAGATTGGGGACTAGGTTAATTGATAACTCTAAATTGTCTGTAGGTGTGAATGTGAGCGTGAATGGTTGTTTGTCTATGTGTCAGCCCTGCGATAGTCTGGCGACCTGTCCAGGGTGTACCCTGCCTCTCGCCCAATGTCAGCTGGGATAGGCTCCAGCCCCCCCGCGACCCTAAAGAGGATGAAGCGGTTAGAAGATGAATGAATGAATGAAAATGCCTTAGGCTTGTGCAAATAACATTAGCATGTTGTATCTGTGGTGAAAAAGTTTTGCGCAAAAGACAAGTGCTTTGTCTTTGAATCCTGCACGTGATAATGAAGCCAATTTGTGTACTTGTGACTGAAACTGTTGCTATAAAGCCATGTTAAATGTGTGCTTTGAATCAACTAAACTTTACAGCACTTCACAGAAACCCCACCGCCGACTGGAGTTAAACCTAACCTAAAATGTGAAACCTAATGCGTTTCCAGGCTAATTAGAAAGATTTACATTGATAAGTAGTATCAATATTGGATGACTGAACAAAATGCTGTCCAAGCCCAAACCTACACATACGCCTTTCAGGAAAACAACTGCAGCAGAGTAACATGGGAGTACTGTGGTAAACTGTCATGTGTGAGTGGTTCACTGTGTTGTTTTACCAGTATTCCTGTACTCAAACAGGCGAGGGTCAGCTTTGATGGGGATGAGGCCTAATCTGTGGGCCAGGACTTCATCCTGGACGATGGATGTGTTGTTATAGATAAATACCTTCTCTACAGCCATAGTAGGCACCTGCAAACAAGAATAATGCAAAATTCTCACAGAAGCACAAAATATATATCATGATATATGATTTGATAATGTTGCCAGTAGGGATGGGTACCAAACCCAGTATTAAACAAGCCCCAGGGCTAAATGATCAAAGACTGTAGTATTGATAAGCTCTGATATTATTGGTTCTTTCATTAGTACTGTTAAAGATTTTGGTTTAATTCATTATCATCCTGCAGCCTCTGCAGTAAAATAAAAACATTAATAACTTTGCAAACATGGCTTGATTTAGAATATATTTTGTGATAAAATAATTAGGGATGGACGATACATAGCGGACTTTTAGATTATCGGCAAATAATGCTAAATTTGTATTATTATTTATTATTCAAATAATAAAATGACAGCTGATAAACAGAGCAGATAATACAAAGCCAACTTGCTTTTACTGACTTAACTGGCACAGCATCTATACTGTTAATAAACACAGAGGAGGAGAAGAAGAAGAAGAAGAAGAGGCACTGGGTATCATGCTAACTAGAGAGCCAGATGTGTTGTTGCCAGCGTACATGTTTTTCATAGTTGTAGAGGTAGACAGCATGATTATGCCAGGGGTCTGATCCTTTTCTGTCGCTGACATGACACTGGTTAGACGCAGCACTGAAGGACCATCCAGGACGGAACGACCATCCAGGTTACACAGTTAGCTTGAGCTAGCACAGCAGCAGCAAACATCCAACACCGAGCTGTTAAACTGTCCCAACAAACCACACTGACTCAACTCGTTAAACCCGTTAATAACTGTAAGGTATCATTAGCTGTGTGATGCTAACAGTTTGCCCTGTCACTGTGTGACTGAAGGAGGTGTTACTGGCTCATGATGAACAGAGAAGGAGAGAGAGCGAATCAATATGCTGTGTGCAGCTCTAAAAAAAGATAGGCGTTTACCCATTTTAAATAGTTAAAAAAAAAAAAAAAAAAGGAAAATCTAAATTTGGCAGGTCAGTGTTGATATTGTGCCTCACATGTAGATCAATGTATGGGAAACACAAAGCCTTTATTTTTGTATTGATGGATCAATCAATCAATCAATTTTATTTATAAAAGCCCAATATCAAAATCACAATTTGCCTCACAGGGCTTTACAGCATACGACATCCCTCTGTCCTTAGGACCCTCGCAGCGGATAAGGAAAAACTCCCCAAAAAAAACCTTGAACGGGGAAAAAAAACAGCAGAAACCTCAGAGCAACTGAGGAGGGATCCCTCTTCCAGGACGGACAGACGTGCAATAGATGTCGTACAGAACAGATCAACATAATAAATTAACAGTAATCCGTATGTCACAGTGAGACAGAAAGAGAGACAGAGAGAGATAGAGACAGAGGGAGATGCAGGACGATGCACTAACTTCAGGTCCTTGTGTATAATAAATACACTGAAATGTCTGATTTGGCAGATCATGTCAAAGCATTTAATATGAAATCTTAGGCCAAACCTTCTATAAAAGCCAAAGTATGTTTGTGAAGTTTTGTTTATGTGCTTCACTAAAGAAAAATAAATGAACATTTCAAGAGTCAGAACGTAAGGTTACATGTGTAACCTTTTTTTTTCCTGAGTGAAGAGTGCACAATGTGTGCCCAATGAACTATATGCAAGTGTACACTATATACACACCCCAGGCTAGCCAGCTCCGTAAGACGCAAGATGCTGTTGCCACAAGCCCTGGCGCCAGACACTACCAAGGCTACATGGCCCCGCAAGACGCAAAGGCCCAATTAAAGGGGTGGAGAGGCCACTCAGGCGAGCCACACAGGCTGGCCTGACAAGGAAACAATATGTCACTATTGCTGGGCCAAGCCAAGCACCCGCTCACCAAACGATGTGCCTGCAGCCACATTAATCTGGTAGAATATTGCAAACGTGGATGGGGTAGACCAGACAGCTACTGCGCAAATTTAATCGAGAGATGCACCGCGCCATGACACCCAAGAAGTAGCCATGCCCCGGGTTCAATGTGCCCGAACCCCAGATGGGAAGCACACCCCTGCCCCCATATATGCCTGCTGAATAGTTTCCACAATCCAGTGAGAAAGATGGGCCTTTGACAGTGACTGACCCCGGAGGTCTGGCCTAAAACAGACAAACAGCTGATCTGTCTGCCTATGGCATGGAGTCCCATCCAGCAACGGCGGGATGTCCAAGAACCAGGTCATGTGTGACCAGTATGGGGCCACCAGAATCAGCCTCATTCCTTCCACTGTCTGTCTTCATCAGCACGTATTGACCCTGAAGATAGGGCAGAAAATGTCGCAGGGCAAGATGGATGGCCAACAGTTCCAACATGTTGATGTTGTACGTGACCTGAGGACCACTCCAGTGACCGCTGACCCCACTCCCCCTGAACACTGCACCCCAGCCTGTCAGGGACGCATCAGTCGTCACCAATTGACGATGTGTCACTGGACACAGCACACTGCCCTTGGCGAGATTCCTGCTGTTCTCCCACCAGCGGAGAGCCACCCGCAACCGCCTGGTTACAAGCACCGTGGTATCCAGGTGACTCCTGGGACCCAAACCCAGACCAAGGATGCATCTCAGCACCGGCCACATGAGTAGGAGAGCCAAAGGGACTGCTTGGACTGAGGACGCCATCAGGCCCAGAAGGTGGAGACACTGCCTCCATGTGACCCCGGCCCCCAGCCTGAATAGAGAGAGAGACCTGAGAGACAGCTGCCTCTCCTCTGTCAGAGAAAGTAGACCAGCCTGGGAATCTATAACTAGGCCCAGGAACTGTGTCTCTTGAGATGGCTCCAGCCTGCTCTTCTCTAGGTTGAGACACAGGCCAAGGTGCTGGATGTGGTCTAGGAGGATAGTCAGATGCGCCTGGCACTGAGCCTCCGAATGTGCACACAGGAGCCAATCGTCTAAATAATTCAATATTCGTATCCCCTTCTGCCGTAGAGGCGCGAGAACCGCCTCCATGCACCTTGTGAAGGTGCATGGAGCCAGAGAGATACCGAACGGCAGGACTCAACCTGCCGTCGAACACGAAGCGGAGAAAACACTAATGCCTGTTCCAGATTGGAATCTGAAAGTAAGCATCCTTCAGATCTATTGTAGTGACCCAGTCCCCTTTGTTGATGGACTGTCTCACCCGGGGAATTGTCAACATTTTGCAAGGCAGCCGTCTGAGATGCCGGTTCAGACCCCTGAGATCTAAAACGGGTCGCAACTTCCCATCCCTCTTGGGGATGAGAAAATAGTGAGAGTAAAGCCCACACTGCCTGTTGTCGCAAGGTACTTTCCTGATGGCCCTTTTTCCCAACAGAGTACAAACCTTGGTCTGGAGAACTGCTTTTCGTTCTGCATCCACCACCATGAACACTGTAGGTGTCACTGAGGTTGGGGGACGCCGAGCAAACTGAATACGATACCCCTTGGTCATGGTTGAAACCACCCAGGGACTCGTATTCATTGACTCCCAGACTGCCACTCGAGCCTGGGCTTGCTGAAGGCAGACTGAATGTGATCTGGCGTCAGGAAGAAGACGGAGGCTTAGGCTTGCCTTCGCCTCTGCCCACTTGCACCGACGTGACCGCGGTGAGCATCAAGAGTAGCCCTCAGGCGGGGCGTCGGTAGCGTAGTGGATAGTGCCGGCGCCCCATGTATAGAGGTGATGCCTCGCTGCAGCGGTCGCGAGTTCGACTCCGGCTTGCGACCCTTTGCTGCATGTCGTCCCCCCACTCTCTCTGTCTCCCCATTTGACACTGTCCTGTATAATAAAGGCAAAAAGCCCAAAAAAATAATCTTAAAAAAAAAAGAGTAGCCCTCAGGTCACCGGGCCCTCAGCCTGATCCAAGTGCCTGTGTGGGGCCCTCGACCCTCTTACCCCCAGCCTGACCAGACCACCTGGGCTTGGCCTTGGGGGTCAGTGCACTGGAGACCTCCTTAGCACAGCGGCAGGCCTCCTGTGCCTGTTGCAAAAGAGTAGTGCCACCAGGCCTAAACATGGCTGTCGGTACAACCGGCAACTTCAGGAGGGCCCCTATATCCTCTGACTGCAACTTAGAGCTGGACAAATACAGCTGGCGCCTGGTAACCCAGAATGACGACATGCCCTTCCCAGTGGTCAGCGTCATCAGTGATGACAACATAGATGAAACAAGCTGTATCTCAGAAATACAGGATAAGATGGACCCGGTATTCGCCAGTTGAGTCTGAACTGCCATAGACCTGTGTAGTCTGGCCAGTGAGGCATCCAGAATTTTGCAGTCCCCTGACGGAGTAGCTGGCCCTAACATGGAGCGGGCCAGAAATAAGAGGGCAGAAACCGACTGGTCTAGCTGAGGCAAAGAAACACAGCCCACCTTCTCCTTATGCTGCATGGCAGACATCCGTCTGGCGATAGCAGTAAGGGAAAGCTTAGCCGTGGAATTCACCAATGCCTTGTGCATCAGGTCTTCCACCTCCGTATCAGGGAGATCATCATCCTCATCAAAGCATGAGGGGGGAGGAGCTTGACCTAATACTGGTCCGAACCCCGGAGCCTGAGAAGCCCTCTCAATCAAGCTTCTGAATTGCTGGCGCTTACTTTCTTTGGTCTCACTCTCCTCAATCATCCCCTCAGCAGCTGCATCATCCGATAACCCCAACACATCAACTTCCTCCTCCACATCCTCCTGGTCATCAGCCTCGGGACTCAGATTCTGATTCTGTCACCAGGCAAGAAGGACCTGGGAGGGGACTTAGGGCGGGAATCTACAAAGGAGCTGCCTCCAAAATCCCCCATCTTGAGGCCCAGACTGCTGGGGCACTGCGGATGGCGTAAACTCTCTTCGCCCCCACCTACGCTTCGCCCTAAACACACAAAGCCAAGCCTCTAAGGATCATGCTGGCAAAACAGAACAATCCATACAGAAGGATGGATTGTCGCCTGCCGCAGCAGCATGTTCCTCCCCCAAACAATGCACACACACATCATGCCCATCCTCAATGGGCAATTGAACTCCACACAAAAATGGCTTATTGACGTCATTTCTCCAGATCTCGCGATAACCCCACCCTTGCGGGATCACCTCCCAGCATGGCTGCTGCCAAACTTTTACCGGCAAAACTGTGGGATTGTGGAATGTATTGTGTGTGAATGTTGCAATGTACAAACAAAGGGACAGGCAGCAACCTTAATAACCCACGAACTCCTTCTCAACGCCCCAGTGGACAAAGAAGAGAGTTCTGTGTCTGTAATGTGAAGAAAATCCCTGCACGGGGACAACACGCTTGACACTGGATCTGACAGAAGCCCCATACTATCAACAAACTCACAGATCCTTCTCCCCTCGCCCAAACGGGACTGGGATAAAGACCCTAGTGTTATCCGGCACGGAAGCCTCTCCACAGAGACAATATGCCAAGACCGAGAGTGCGACAGCAAGGACGGTATTTGCAAAGCGCAACACAGCCACTGCGAGAGGTGATCACCCTCTCTCAAACCCCGTGAGGTAAGCAGCACGGACTGTGTATTTGTTAGCCTTGCTAAACAAAAGTTTTCTTTTTGTACAAAGATAAAAGATAGAATTGTCTCAAAGAAGCACAGCAACACACGCCACGCTGCTCCAAGTGGAATCAGAAAAATCACTGGGGGCGTGGTTGACAGGTGTTTATATAGGTTGTCAGCCATGACCACAAGTGGATTGTCTTAAAGAAATTATCCACGTCACCTGACCCAAGAGTTCAGGTCTCCAATAGAGATATATCTCTGGGTGGAGGGGAAGCCTTGATTGAGAACTGTTGTTTGTTTTGTAGTGATGTCAGTTAGATTTGGTTCAGTCAGATCTATGGAATATTAAATCATCCACCTTTGCTTGCTAGCCTTTTTCACTCTCAGGTGTGCAGAAACTACTAATTATGAACTTCTTTTAGAAAATACAAAAATGTGAAATTATCGGTTATCTTATCGGCATCGGCCATGAGAATTAGGTAATTATAGGTTATCAGTATCGGCTGGAAAAAATACATATAGCGCATCCCTAAAAATTACATCTTGAATAACGTCTAAACGTAAACATTTAACTTTGCAAACGTGATTTATCTGCCTTACAAAATCCAATATATCATCTCTTGCAACATACCAAAATAATGGTGTGGTCACTGGGATGGGACCATTCTAAATTCTTAGAACCTATGTTATATCTGAAACTTTCACTTTGTCGCATTTCCTGTTTTAACTGGCAACGACTGACTGCATACTTTGCAGACTGTCTTAATCTGTGCTTTGCTGCTTTTGACTTCCATGTAATGGACATGGTGTTAGCAGCAGGTTACTGCAGGCAGAATGGCCAAAAATAACGCTTTCCAGTTTGTATTCTGCTTGTTCAACATGTGTTTAACAAATTGATTATCCTGTCTCCTTTGTGTGGGCTCTGCGATAAAGTGGCAGCACAGTGACTGGCTGTTGTCTCGTTTATTTCTGCTGTGTGCTAGGCTGTTATATCTATTCATATCGAGGAAAATGTCCAAAGTTTATCATTGTTATCAACCAACATGTTATTGCGATTCCTTTATTGAGATTATTTTATTGCCCAGCCCTATTTATGACAACATTACATGGCTGTATGGATATAAGACAAATGCAAATCCTACCTCTGCTAGTAAGATCCTTCTGAAGGCATTGGCGATGGCTGCATCTATCCCCACCATGTCAAACTCCATGCTGTTCTCATCCAGATGCACTATGTCAATTCTGAAGTTCTGCAAACAGATAGGACACACTCATTAAACAGGAGTGTAACCTAGGGTTACAGCAATATATTGCTTTTAAGGTATACCATGGTATGAAAATTACAGGTTATCATACCATGTGCATTGAGAAAAAAAAAGGAATTGGAAGGAGAATCTTACCTTCTGTGAGGAAGCACAAACTCCCTCACTAACTTTTGCTAAACCCTATTTGTTAGGAAAGGTGGACAGACTCTCACACACAATTTTCTTTGTTTTCTTTGTTTAATTTATGGTTTCAGTATTAACTGAGAAACTCAAACAATAGTACTAAGCATTAGAATTTTTAGATGCAAGTTTTTCTTAAGAATGTACTAAAGATATGCAATAATCTAAGCCATAACCTGTCTGGCTTTGGGTCCTTTGTGGAGGCCATCTTGTGCTGGTGCTTAAAGAGGAAGCATGCCTCAACAATAGCCCTTTTATATGGTGTAGGATTAGGCGGGTTCTCTGATTTAATCGGTCAAATGATGTGTGATGAAAATGACAGCTAATTAAGATAAATACTGACTGATGTACAAATGATTTGCTTACTTTGAATTAGTGCTGCATGATTTGATAAAAATGTGCGATTGCGATTTTGATGGACAATATCACGATTTGCGATTGCGATTACAATATAATAAATAAATGGCATCATGAGTCCTCTTGCTTGATTCAGTGTTTCCCCTGCATTATATTAGGGGGACACTGACCTGACCTGACATAGTTATTGTTATGGACAGTGTGTAAATGACCATCAACAGACTGCTGTTACGCACAGTCAAACATGGCTGTCGCACAGCAGCGCAGCACGGCACTGTACACACACTCAGCCTGTGTTGCGTTCAGGCATTGTCACGTAAATGACAAATTCCAGCATGTGAATAGGCCATTGCACAACACAGCAGCATGTCAAGTCAGCTGAGCAAAATTGCTCAATTTTTAATTTGTTATTATATAGTTTGTTATGGAGTCTGTGATTTCCCTGTATCTCTTTGAGGTCTTGTTGTATGGCGTAACACTTACAGAAGCAGTTGAGACAGTGAGGAAACGTCTGCTACAAGACAGCTCCCTTCCAGACAGGACCAATTTCATCCCAGACCACATTTGTGACCTGCTGGACTTTTGTTTGACCACTACCTACTTCAAGTTTAGCGAGGGTTTCTGCCGACAAAAGCACGGCTGTGCTATAATGGGCTGACCGGTGTCTCCTATAGTGGCAAACCTTTACGGGAACTGCTCCTAGCCACTGGTTCAGGTATGTGGACGACACCTGGGTCAAAATCAAAACTAAGGAAGTGGAAACCTTTATGGAACACATTAATGCAGTGGATCCCAACATTAAATTCACACGGAAGGATGTCAGAGGAGACAGTCTACCCTTCTTAGACTGTGAAGTGCACATTGAACAGGACAGGAAGTCCTGGGAGTTGGGAGTTATCAGGACACTGAATCATTGGGCTGAAAACATGGCCACTAGGACAGAGAGTAAAGCGAAGGAACAGAAACACATCAGGGAAGCACTTCGAACCTGTGGCTATCCCAACTGGGCCTCTGCAAAAACCTCTAAAAGACCCAGAGCAGACAGAGAGGAAGAGACACAAAAATGTAACACAGGGCTTAAAGTGAAAAATTTTCCTGAGCCTGAAACCTGAAACCTGAAGAGTGGGGTGGGGTGGGGGGGTTGGTGGGGGGGCATCTTTTGCACAGCGACAATCTTTGTCAATCGTCCTCGGAAGAGGTCTGCCTGTAATTTTGCGCCCTCCTCCAGCCATGCCCACCTCCATTTATTTTTCACCCCTCTGTCCAGTTCTGCTGTATTAACACCGGATTTAATATATTTTGCTTCCATCTTTCTGCCCTCCTCTACTCTACTCCAACGCTACTTACCTCTCTCTCTCTCTCTCTCTCTACTCTACCGGTAGACTACTGCATCCACCTGTTGCACAAAACGCACACAGCAGTGTTTCCCCTAGGATGGAGTTGTAGCAGCGGAGATGACGCACACGCATGAATTTTTTTTTTCACGTGTGAAACTTTTTTGTATGCTTGCAAAGCACAGCCTGCTGGGATGTTTCTATGTATCTACTGGCACCAGAACGGCTCTTTAGGACTAAATACATACAGTACATTTGTGCTAGGGATGGAACGGTTGATGAAAAAAACCCCGAACCGTTCGGTTCTACTGTTTCGGTTCGGAGCGTGTGTCGTTCGGTTCATGAGCATGCGCAACTTTTTCTTTTTTTTCCATACGGAGGTGCAGGGTAGTAGTAGCAGTGATACTCCTGCCCAGAAGGGGGTGGAATGCACCATATAGTTGCTGGCCAACCGCCATAAGAAGAAGAAGTGTAGCATGCATGTTGTGGAGGCATATTTGTGGACATGGCGAGCGGAGAAAACCGTAACGTTAATGACTCAGAGATCAGAGAGTAGATGCACCAGCAGGAGTGTATCGGTCTGCAGTATGGGAGCATTTTGGATTTAGTGTGTCCTATGATGGCGGTAAGAAAGTTGTGGATAAAAGTGCAACTGTGTGCAAGCACTGTGCAACCCATGTTGTTTATGCTGCCGGCAACACGTCCAAAATGTCAGCTCATATACGGAGACGTCATCCTGGTGTGTCACTCTACAGCAGCTCAAAGAGGAGAGTGTCGGGTACGGAACAACTTCTACTCCCCGCGGCTTTTAAACAGCCGTTAAATGAAAAGTCCGACAAAGCAAAAACCATAACTGAAGCATTGGAGTGTTTCATAGCCAAAGATATGCAGCCTTATGCCATGATGGAGGGTGTTGGATTTCAGCGTATGTTAAAAGCAGTTGAGCCACCATATAAAGTCCCCTCCCACAAACACTTAACCGACACGATAATTCCCACACTTTATGAAGAGACACGAAGAGAAATTGTGAAAGAGTTGTCTGACACAGCCTATGTAGCTCTTACTACTGATGGATGGATGTCTAGGGCTACTGAAAGTTTCCTGACTGTAACTGTCCATCACATCAACTCAGAGTGGGAGATGAAAAGCTCCGTTTTACAGACCCACCCCCTGTATGAGAGCCATACAAGCCAGCATCTCTCTGAAGCACTGACAGAAACAGTGACAGAATGGAAGTTGGCGAGGGGCAGCAGCACAATCCGTTACTATAGACAATGCAAAAAATATCGTGAATGCAGTCACTGCAACAGCTGGACTGGGGCCATACACTGGCTGCTTTGCACATACTGTTAATCTTGCAGCCAAGAATGCAGTCTCAGTAAATCAGGTATCCCGACTCCTCGGAAAAATGAGAAAGGTGGTAACATTTTTCCATTGGAGTACAACAGCCAGTCATGCCCTAAAAAACAAAATGGTGATACTGGAATTGCCAGTTCACAAGCTAATACATGATGTCACCACACGTTGGAACACAACGTATGACATGCTGAAGCGTTATGTGGAACAACAGGCTGCCATCTATTCTGCCCTGATGGACAAGGATGTTAAGAAGAATGTCAAGAGGCCCGTTTCCACCGCAGGAACTTCGGGGTAATTTTGCAGGGCCGGGGCCGTTGGTGCGTGTCTCCACCGCAGGAACCACCCCCGAAGGACAGAGTTCCGGAACTTTTACAGGGGCTAAACAAGTCCCTGCCTCAGGGTAGGTACTCAGAACGGCCCCGAAAGACTCCTGGGTGGGGCTTGGGGTTTACTTGGTGCTGATTGGATATACTCAGGGAGAGATGTGACGACAACAGAAAGCAACAAAATAGCCGGCATTTTTAAAACTCAGCAGACGAGGGTTAGCTCGTTCATATAGCTTCCGCCGCCATCTAAAAAAAACTCACTAAATGGCCCGTGAAAAAAATATATTTTCCAGCGGATATCTTAGTTACAACATGATTGAGCTAGCAAAGCAGTTTTGTGTTGATATGTGTGGTATTTATTAAGTTATGGGAAATCACGATGTCTAGAAAGCATCAGCTAACAGCAGCATCAAAGCTAACATCAGGACGTCATCTGTTAAAAGCCTCCCGTTGTCGGATACGACATGAAACTACTCCATTTAGCTCAATCATGTTGTAACTAAGACATCCGCTGGAAAAAATATTTTCTTCACGGGCCATTTAGTGAGTTATTACAGACACCGCTATCGGCTAACAGCGTCCCTACGTCCCCCGGCCAAAATGCTCGCGCAATGATTACGTCACATCCAGAGCCCGTAACTTTACAGGAACCTTCCTCGTACTCCGCTCTCTTAGTGGAGACACGGCGGTTGAGAGGGCCGAGCGAGAGGACGTTCCTGTAGTAGTTCCTGCCCCCAAAATAGTACCAGGAACTTCTTCAGTGGAAACGGGCCTAAGGACATTGCTGTTTTGACTGACAGTGAGGCAAAACTGGCAGAGGACCTAATTAAGATTCTCAAACCTCTGAAGACTCTGACAACCCTGATGAGCACAGAAACATCCCCCTCAGTGTCCATGATCATCCCTCTGCAGAAGATGACACTAAAAACCATGACACCAAGTGAAGAGGACAGCTCCACCATCAAAGATGCTAAGGCAGCCATCACTAAAGACCTGGGAGGCAAATATGGGGACCCTGATCTTCAGGACTATCTGCACAGAGCCACAGCCCTGGATCCAAGATTCCAGTCCCTGCCCTACTTGGAAGAAGCCTCTGTTCAGAAGATCTAGAGTGATGTCACCAGAGAAATCATGGAAATTGAAGAGCAGGTATTGTTATTTTTTATTTTTGTAATTGTAACTAAATTTAATGTATTTTATCATCATTACAATTTCTCCATTTTTTTAAACTTAACAGAATATTTGAGCCTTTGCAATATTTTTTTTCTTTTCCCTTTGTCCAGTAGAGAATAATTTTAGTGTCTTTGCTGTTATGAAAGTGTTTGTTGTTATCAATACTTTTAAAACAACTGTGCTATTTGTCATTTTATCATGCAGGGTCAACCCAGAGAATCCCAGATGGCCAGCTCATCCTCATGTGGAGAGCCACAGGCATCAGGGATGTCATCTCCTCCCCAGAAAAAATCTGCCATAGCAGAGCTATTTGGAGAGCTCTTTACAACAGAGGAGAGAACCACCAAGCTTTTGTCCCACATCATTCAGGAGGAAGTCTCAACATACAAGGTCACAGGCTGCATTCCCATGGATGCAGATCCACTTGCTTGGTGGAAAAGCAACGAGCATAAGTATCCTTACATTGCTAAGTTAGCATGACGTTACCTTGCAGTCCCAGGTACATCTGTACCAAGTGAGCGAGTTTTTTCAACCACAGGGGACATCATCACTGCAAGTAGATCTCGTCTCTTGGCAGAGAATGTGGACAAATTGATCTTCTTGCAAAAGAACATGATGATAAAATGAGCAGAGCAGTGTTGAACAGTACAGTGCATGTGTCAGTTTTGGTGTATGCTGCATTTTATATTGATGACCTGATAATTTTGGATTATTTATTTTGTTATTTTAGATAGCACAGTGACACTTTAAGTTTGATAAGAAATCCAGCCTTATTTCTTTGATTGTATTTCAAACACCGCACTTTAATTTCAAGTGGAAAACTGATCTTTCCATTAAGAACTGATAATCAGGGAGTTGAAACATGCTGACATTGTTTTTGTGTTGATTGCAAAATAAGTCTACTAGTGTTGATAAAGCTTATGCTTCACTTTATGTTGATGGTATAATGTGGTTATAAAAATGGTCAAGTTAAATTCTTTTGTTTGCAGACTGTGCACTAATTGATCAGAGCTTCAGGAGCCATTTTTACTTTTATTTTATAAAATATTTTTTGTAAGAACCACAGTTAATAAATGTGGATTTTATATTTCTCGTATCCTATTACTGCATCTAGCTAACCCGGCCATTCTGGATGTCACTAACTCGGCTTCTTCTCCGGAGCCTTTGTGCTCCACTGTCTCTCAGATTAACTCATATTGCAGCGGTGCCTGGACAGCGTGACGTGTGTGGTTGTGCTGCTGCCGTGGTCCCGCCAGATGCCTCCTGCTGCTGCTGCCATCATTAGTCATTAGTCATACTTCTTCTGTTATTATACACATATGATTATTGTCACACATGTATACTGCCAGGTATTAATACATACTTTCAATATATTGTACCGCAGTAACCAGAACTATAACTATAATATTATTACTTTCATTAATGTTGTTGTAAGCTACTGTCATTACCTGCATATCTCTCTCTCTCTCTCTCTCTGTGTGTCATATGGATTACTGTTAATTTATTATGCTGATCTGTTCTGTACGACATCTATTGCACGTCTGTCCGTCCTGGAAGAGGGATCCCTCCTCAGTTGCTCTTCCTGAGGTTTCTACCGTTTTTTTTCCCCGTTAAAGGTTTTTTTGGGGGGGAGTTTTTCCTTATCCGCTGTGAGGGTCTTAAGGACAGAGGGATGTCGTATGCTGTAAAGCCCTGTGAGGCAAATTGTGATTTGTGATATTGGGCTTTATAAATAAAATTGATTGATTGATTGATTGATATTTCAGTCAGTTCAGTAGTTGGGCCCAATATGCACAAAAAGTGACAGTGGATAAGCGTTTCTTAAAGATAACGTTCTTTGGCAAATAAATGAAAGGCATGTTGAAACTAGCAATGTTTCCTCTCTTGCATGCCAGAATCTTACCTAGCTTTAACCTAAGACTGTCACAATGCATGATGTATCAAATGTCAGACTGCCTCATTCTTTCAGTTTTTACATGAAAAACATAATTGATTTTTTGTTAACTGTAAATGGTGAATTATTGGGCTTCATGGTGTTAAAAACAACTATGTGAACCGAACCGAAAACCGTGACCACAAAACCGTGATCTGAACCGAACCGTGGATTTTGTGAACCGTTCCACCCCTAATTTGTGCACAGTAATGAGCAGGTGAAATGTCTGTCTAGCTTACATATGAGGTGTCTCAAGATTTAGGAAAAAACAATTTTATTGAACATAATAAAAGTAAAAAGTCACTTGACATGCTGCTGTTTTGTGCTATGACCTATTTAAGTGCTGACAAGTATTTACGTGACAACGCCTGAACGCAACACAAGCTCAGCATCAAATGAGTGTTGTGCTGCGCTGCTGTACAAGCAGTGTGTTTCTCTGTGCGTAACAGCAGTCCTTTGATGGTTATTTACACACTGTCCATAACAATAACTTTGTCAGGTAACAAACTGCGCCGGGCTCAGGGTCAGGTTTGTTCAGGAAAATGCGTCCCGAGTCGCGCTCTAGCGTACTCACCTGTGTGCGTGTGTGTGTGTGTGTGTGTGTGTGGCGGAACTCCGCCATGTGCAATACAGAGAGCAGAGGAGAACTGTTAACGCGTGACCATGTAGAGACAGAAATTACACAATGGCATCACATGATAAATAGTATATTATTATGTTATTATATGAAGCGTTCGTCACGCAAAATAATCTAACTTAAGTTTATGAAGAGATAAGGTGAAAACTACGAACTTGCACAAGTTTTCCGCAGAACCAGACACAAAACAAGTCTTGCATTCTTCTTCTTCTACGTTTTCTGACAGTTGCAGACCTGCCAACCTTGAAGAAAGGTTATGAGTACCACCTTACCAGACACTTGTGCGTGGTCATGAACATATGTGGACACGGCGGCACTTTTTTGGTTTTTCTTTTAACCATAAAAGTCAATATGCACATGTGGCAAACAGAAGAAACAAGCGTATGTCTACATATTCATATCTATAGGCCTAAGCCCCACATAAGTCCATAGACGCCCAATATTTGTTTTATGGCGCAGATCAAGGTCAGTTTCAACAATCTGATGGTAGCATTGATCATCTGCTTAAAAAATACAGTAATATGTCCTGTTGTGACAAAAAGAAAGATTTCAAGTGGGATTCGGGGGGTTCTCCCCCGAGAAAATTTTGAAACATCACATGGCGAAATCCTATTTTCATGCAATTTCATACAGAAATAGATAATAGATCATAGACAAGTGCATTACATTAGCATTCCTCATCATGTTCTTGTGTAGTACAACACCTATTAGAACTACTCTCTTCTTATTGCCTTGTTTTTTTCTTATAGAAATTCAGCAGACTCATCAAACAAAAAGTCTTTTTATCATAAGTGTGTTACAGTTATTCAGGCAGGGCACATGGTTTCATAACACAGTTGAATGTAAATTTGTCTGCAATTTGCTTACCTTGGTACAATTCTCACCAGCAATGTATCGACGACAGGCAACTTTGACACTATTTACTTCAGTGTTTGCCCTACCATTTTATTAGGGGGGCACCCCGCCCTGCCCCCCATTGAAGGTCAAGTTAATTTTATTTAATTTTATTTTCTATATAGTGCCAGATCACAAAGAAGTCACTTAAGGTAACCTTTCCTATAGAACAGGTCTATACCTTGTCCTTTTATTAAACAAACTAAATAGCCTTACGTTATTTATCTTATTTACAGACCGTGTGTCATTTCTGTCTCTACATGGTCGCGCGTTTACAATCCTCCCCTGCTCCCTGTATTGCGCATGGCGGAGTTTGGCCCCGTTGGGCGCGCGCGCGCGCACACACACACACACACACACACACACACACACGAGTGAACACACTAGAGGGCGTAAGAAAATAAATTAAAAAGGACTCGGTGGTGGAGTGAGATTTCTTAAATGGCCGTGAGAAGGTGCTACCGTCTACCGGACTAAACACACGGTAACTCCGGTCTGAGCTGACGGTGAGGAGCTAATAAGAGCTAACTGCTAACAGACAGAAGCTAACTACTATGAGACTGTAGTTAACTGTTTACTCTCAAAGCTCTCAATTTTTGCATTTCTTAGTCACTTTACCTGTCAGCGTTGTTTGAATTGACCTAGTCATCACTGAGGACTACCCAGAGGGGTGGGCGAAGCGGGTTCATCTATCTTGACGGTGAGGGCGACAGTGTACTATCTCTAACTGGATGGAACTGAATCAAGCGCATCTTTCTTAGTCAGCCGTGGATGGGAGGGCGGGGGGGCAATATGCAGCAATCTGATTGGCCAAAATCTTTTCGTTCCGCCTACGCACCTATATTCACCAGGTATCAACTTGAGTGACATCTTGCATAGACAAATACACTGAAACCGGCGAAATGCGCAATCGAGTGATATGCGTACTTTTAGAGCATCAAATCGTACCAGCGTACTTTGATGTCAAAATGCGTGCCTGGTATGCAAAATGCGTACAGGTTGGCAGGTCTGCAGTTGGCAACCAGCTTATAAATGCATTACCACCTTCCCAACCCGGAGTGTGAATATCACCATGGAGAGAGGTGCGCTACTAATTTTCCAATGCGATACTTCTAGATGTGCATCTAAACAGGCTGATGGAAACATGGCTATTGTCCGATAGCTGGCGGTCAAGCTAACAAAAGCTAATCATTCAAACGCAGTTCAGTTGTCCATTTCTGTTGCACATTCACCCACACTCATTTGGATATCAGGCTGTGATGGACACCTAAAGAATAGTGTTGTGTCGTTCGCGAACGAATCGTTGAGTGAATGTACTAAACTGATTCGTTCATTTCTCAGTTCAGTTGAGCTCAGCTGAGAGCATGCAGGCCGGGAGTGGAACTGCCGATTCGGTCCGTGCGTACGATGAATCACTCCCGAGTCGCGAGGCAGCCAGGGTGCAGGGAGGGACTGCTTACCGCATGACGAATCACTCGGTGAACGAATCACTCAGTGAACGAGTCACTCGGTGAATGAATCACTCAGTTAACGACGTAACCTCGATTCCTGAGTGATTCAAATCATTTCTTCTCAGCGATACACTTTCACAGGGACTGTTTTCTCCAAGCTAACGGCAAATGTAGCCAGGAGTCAAGCCACATGAACACAATCACACACCTCCCCATTGTTTTAACAGACTTAGTTTCCAGTTAAACAAACTTAAAACGTTAGAATGGCCAGTAATGAGACTCACCAGTGCAGGGCAGACGCAGCAGCAGCAACAGAGAGAGACTGAGTTGAACTACGCAGTACACAGTCAAGGCTCCTCCCGCCAAGCACTGAATGATTCGGTGAATGAATCTTTTTAACGAATCTTTTGAATGTCTCGTATTGTCTCGTTGTCCTCCGCTTATTCGGGTCCGGGTCACGGGGGCAGCAGCCTCATCAAAGAAGCCCAGACAGTCCTCTCCCCAGCCACCTCCGTCAGCTCTTCCGAGGGAAACCCGAGGCGTTCCCAGGGCAGCCAGGCGATGTAATCCCTCCAGCGTGTCCTGGGGCGGCCCCAAGGTCTCCTCCCGGTTGGACATGCCTGAAACACCTCCCAAGGGAGGCGTCCGGAAGGCATCCTTACCAGGTGCCTGAACCACCTCAACTGGCTCCTCTCGATGTGGCGGAGCAGCGTCTCTACTCCAAGACCCTCCCGGATGTCCGAGCTCCTCACCCTATCTCTAAGGCTGAGCCCAGCCACCCTGCGGAGGAAACTCATTTCGGCCACTTGTACTCGTGATCTCGTTCTTTCGATCACTACCCAAAGCTTGTGACCATAGGTGAGGGTTGGAACGTAGATCGACCGGTAAATTGAGAGCTCTGCTTTCTGGCTAAGCTTCCTTTTCACCACAACAGACCGGTTAAGCGTCCGCATCACTGCTGACGCCGCCCCAATCCGCCTGTCAATCTCCCGCTCCATCCTACCCTCACTCATGAACAAGATCCCGAGATACTTAAACTCCTCCACCTGAGGGAGGACCTCCCCCCCGACCTGGAGTGGGCAATCCAGCCTTTTCCAGCTGAGGACCATGGCCTAAGTCTTGGAGGTGCTGATTCTCATCCCAGCCGCTTCACACTCGGCTGCGAACCGTCCCAGCGAGAGCTGGAGGTCACTGTTAGATGGAGCTAGGAGGACCACGTCATCCGCAAATAGTAGGGACGAGATCCTCCCGTCACCGAACCTGACACCCTCCACCCCTCGGCTGCGCCTAGAAATTCTGTCCATGAAAGTTATGAACAGAACCGGTGACAAAGGGCAGCCCTGGCGGAGTCCAACCATCACCGGGAACAGGTCCAACTTACTGCCAGCCACGTGAACCAGACTCGTGCTCCTTCGGTAAAGGGAATGGATGGCCCTTAGCAGAGGTCCACCAACCGCATACTCCCGGAGCACCCCCTACAGGATGCCCCTGGGGACACGGTCGTAAGCCTTCTCCAAATCCACAAAACACATGTAGACTGGTTGGGCAAACTCCCATGCCCCCTCCAGCACCCTGGCGAGGGTAAAGAGCTGGTCCATGGTTCTGTGTCCAGGACGAAAACCACATTGCTCCTCCTCAATCCGAGGTTCAACTATCGACCGGACCCTGTTCTCCAGCACCCTGGCGTAGGCCTTACCAGGTAGGCTGAGGAGTGTGATCCCCCTGTAGTGGGAGCACACCCTCTGGTCCCCTTTCTTGAAGATGGGGACCACCACCCTGGTCTGCCACTCCAGAGGCACTGCCCCCGATGTCCACGCAATGTTGCAGAGGCGTGTCAGCCAGGACAGCCCTACAACATCCAGAGCCTTGAGATATTCAGGGCGAATCGTGTCCACCCCCGGGGCCCCACCGCCGCGTAGTTCCTTCACTACCTCGGCGACTTCTGCTCCCGAAATTGGACGACCCACCCCTGAGACCCCCAGCTCTGTTTCCTCACTGGAATACGTGTTGGTGGGATTGAGGAGCTCCTCAAAGTATTCCTTCCACCGCCCGACAATGTCCCCAGTTGATGTCAGCAGCTCCCTGCCCCCACTGTAAACCATGTGAGCAAGTTGCTGCCTCCCCCCCCCCGAGTCGCCGGACGGTTTGCCAGAACCTCTTTGGAGCCGATCAACAGTCTTTCTCCATGGCCTCACCGAACTCCTCCCACGCCCGAGTTTTTGCCTCCGCGACTGCCGCTGCTGCGCTCCACTTCGCCCACCGCTTGGGAACGTCTGGCGGAAGAACCTGTCAAGATGATCTTCAACTCCCACCTCCGGGAGAGCTTCGACCGCGTCCCGAGGGTGGAGGGGGACACTGAGTCCGAATGGGCCTTGTTCCGCTCTGCCATTGTCAAGGTGGCTGTTGCGAGCTGTGGCCACAAGGCCGCGGGGGCTAGTCGCAGCGGTAACCCCCGTACCCGCTGGTGGACACCAGAGGTGAGGGGAGCAGTCAGGCTGAAGAAGGAGGCCTACAGGGCATGGTTGGTCTGTGGGTCTCCAGAAGCAGCTGACAGGTATCTTTTGAACAAATCTTTTTAATGAACTGATTCTAGTGATTCAGTAACATCTAAAGAACTGCTTTGTCCATCACTACTAAACAACATGTGCTTGGAAGTAGTGTGTGTTGAAACTCTGTCCGTGTGTGTGTGTGTGTGTGTGTGTGTGTGTATGTATATGTGTACATGCTGTTTTTAGACCCTCCTCACTCAGCTCTTATTGGCCAGCTGAGTTTGATAACACTATACTATATTGGTGGAACTACCCATGTGCTTCACTGAAAATCAGAAGATGATTCGTTAAATGCTAACTTATGCCAAGTTGTTGCCAGAAAAAAAAAAAAAAAAAAAAAAAATTAAAAAAAATACTAGAAATGTCCGTCAAGCTGGAAATCCGGCACTACACCGGAGTACTTTAAGCCCTGCGTAACAACATTGTCATTCCTTATGTCACAGGAGTGTCTGAGAAACTCAGGAGTATTTTCAACAAACACCACACCCCTGTGCACTTTAAACCAGTAACACACTGAGACAGAAACTTGTGCACCCCAAGGACAAAACACCCAGAGAAAGGGATATGGCCTTTAGGCCGATTATACCGATGCTGATATTGAGAGAGAGCAGGGCGGCCGATGGCCAATATCACTTTTTTCTCCCCCATCTGATAAAATACAATATTTTGTCGTTATGGGTCTCCTGTCCCTCGCCTCAAGCCCAGACTTCACCTGCTCTCTGCCTCCTGAATTGTGCTTTTAGATCTAGGACTGAATATGATAACAAATGACACAATACTGTTTAACCTAAATGTAAGAGACTGAGCAACAATTATCAAATTTATCTGAAGAAAAAACAAATAGTAATGCAAATAATTATAGCAGAATACACAGTACTAGTACAAACAGCTCACAGTAAATGATACCAATATGTATAGTATCAGTTCAAACAACAGTAGACACGTAAGGGATAATGTACAGTGAGCCGGTGACTGTTGAAAAATAACTCCCGACAGGGGAACGGAACCCCGACGCGCAGCGGAGTTATTTTTCAACAGTCATCGGCTCACTATACATACTCACACACACACACACACTACTAAAACATTCAAATGTTACAACTGGCATCAATATTATTAAATTGCTGGCAGAGTGTATTGATAGAGGAGAGGTGTTCACCAGACAAACGGGAGTGGAGGAGAGGATTTTACTCCACTTCTTCCGGTCGGAGATGCTGGGTGCCCAGTAGCGGCGGTGGTGGCGGCGGCAGCGGCGGCGGGGGGCCAGGGAGGTAATCACTGTCCGAGGGCTGCCGTAGAATGGCAACGAGGATGTCAGCTGACCAACACTCGCTACCTGGTCCCTGGTTGTGGCGATTTGCGATGCTGGCCAGCTAGGAATGAACTAGCAGCCAGTACAGTACAGTTTTCTCTCGGCTGGCTAACATTTAGCCGTGTTACTTACTGATCTCTCTCTCTTTCTCTGTCTCATTGTGTCATGTGGATTACTGTTAATTTGTTATGCTGATCTGTTCTGTACGACATCTATTGCACGTCTGTCCGTCCTGGAAGAGGGATCCCTCCTCAGTTGCTCTTCCTGAGGTTTCTACCATTTTTTTCCCCCGTTAAAGGGGTTTTTTTGGGGAGTTTTTCCTTATCCACTGTGAGGGTCATAAGGACAGAGGGATGTCGTATGCTGTAAAGCCCTGTGAGGCAAATTGTGATTTGTGATATTGGGCTTTATAAATAAAATTGAATTGAATTGAATTGATCCATTAGGAAGAAAGCTAGCTGGTCACCGGTGTTGAAGCCTCTTTGGTCACGGAGCTTCTTCCATCTCTTGAACGCCTGACTGAGGTTTACTCTTGTTCTTCCTCTTCTTTTATCACTCTCCTTTTTGTGCATCCCCGCCTCCTCAGACAGAGGAGCTCGTTTTCTTTTGGGAGGCCGTTTTTCACTTATCTCCAAACTTTGTCCGACTGCTATTGTGCTCCTGATTCAACTATCTCATGCCCCGGCCAGTTCCTCATTAGGACCAGCTCCAGTCTCCAGATTGGCTGACCGACCAGTTTGGCGATACATGACGCATTTCCTGCCATTAAGCAGATTTTTTCCGCGAAAATTCGTCCCCGGTGGCAGAAGCTTATTGCAAAGTCACTAAGTAACCTATGTAAACGCTGATAGTCTGATTTTACTGTGTATACTACCCTGTGCAACTCACATTATTTTCATAATGATATATATAGGCAAAAATGCTGTCTGTTGCTTCTTTAACATTTATTGAAAGTTCTTGTAATTGACTAAAAAAACCACTTAGTGTTTTAGCGCACTTATTAACAGCAGCATCATTGAGAAAACATTTACAGAAATTACTGTATAAACTTGGTTAAAAAAAAAAAAAAACCCACCCTCTCCCTCCCACCCTCTTTCTCTCCCCTTTCTCCCTCCCACCCTCTTTCTCTCCCCCTCTCTCCCTCCCACACTTTCTCTCTCTCCCTCCCTCTCTCATTACATGAGCATGCTTGTGTTGCAGTTACCAAATTAGTTAAATGGGTTTTTGGTAATCACTGGGAATGGGAACTGGGAAACTTATAAATACCTATTGCAGAGTAATTATGTTCACTATTTCAATACTGTGCCAATATGTTCTCCATTGTTCTGATGCTAAAACTTGCACAGGGTTAATGTTCACTCACTATTCTGTTTTTACTGCCGCTAATATTTGCACTGATTCTGTCTTATACACTACTACTTCTACACGATGTGCGCTGACCAGAAGAGAAACCTTAAAACAGTGTTAAACTGTTGCACAATATTGGTGTTCTTGAACGTGCCCTTAACACTGACGTCAGCATCTTGTTTGGCTCAAAGAGGGGAGGCTACACACAGGTGCAGCAGAGCAGACTGTTTCTCCATCTCTCACCTCTCCGTTATTCATGTGTAGTGCTGGTGCTGCAATCATAAACAGACTGGAATACCGAGCAACTCACGCCAGTCAAACGCAACTGAAGGCTGTATGTATCGCCGAAATGTAGACAAGGTATTTCAGCCCCTTTATGATGACTACATTGCCAGTTCTACACGTGAATAACGGAGAACTCCTAGCACTGGTGTTTATATTTTTATTCAGTATAGGCAATTAGAAAATGCACTGGAGACAGTGAATGCACATTTCAAAGCAACTCGAACTCATTATACGAGTACCCGTGGTGCTTCTCTGATTAGCAAACGTTAGCCCCACACCTGTCATGGGCACTTGTTGCATGTTGCTTTCACTGTCTCCAGTGCATTTTCTAATACAATGCAAACACCAGTGGTACTTGTCAACATGTTGCACAGCCTTCAGTTACGTTTGACTGGCGTGAGTTCAGTATTCCAGTCTGTTACTAGGCTCATTCAGGATGAACTGCGCCTTGCCTGGAAAGTAGACGAGAGCAGGCGGCTGCAGTGGGGGGCGGTGACAAAAAGCTGCGGTGAAGTCGGACAGTTTCCAGCAGCCTTCAGTCCGTACAGGAAGTCACAGACACACTAACATCCTGTCTGGAATGATGTCAATTCATTAAAAAAGTGATCAGACCCATATATCAGTTTGTTTTCAGTCTCCAGTTGTTTTAATTATGACAGATTAATTTATTAAAATGCTTTACAGGTGATCTGTAGTTTATGTTCATGGTTTATACCATTTGATATGAATTCTCCTGTAAATCAGCATCATATCAGTTTGACCTGTCCCCTCAACTACAAGGGCTAAATAAACAGTGCTTGACTATATGGTTAATACTTTCAGAGGAAAAAAAATACAAGACAACAGCTTTCATTAAGGCTCAGTCAGATACAGTCAGGGCTTCACATCTGATGTTATTTTAAGAATCCTCACATCCCACTGACCACAAGTCTCTGTGTTGCTAAATACTTGAATAATTAAAAAGTCCAGTGTTAATATACAGTAGACTCTGGATCTAAAATGTCATCTTGTTGAGTTGACATCTAAACCAATCAGCTGTTAGATGATGATGAGAGCCAGGCGGTGCAGTCGGTGGAGAGCAACTGCAGCGCCTGGCTCTAAAAACTGCGACCACCTCGCTCTCGCGGTTTTATCAGCGTCCACTTTTTTTTTTTTTTTTACGTCAGAGCAAGTCGGGATGAAGTCGGACACAAAACTAACCGGCATGCATTGTGTGCCGATGGCCAGTGATCGAATCTGCGCAGGCCTGACTCATCTCAAACGAACCTAATTTCATTGGCCGAGCTGTGTAGTTCCGCCGGTGAATTCCGCGGGGGGGTCAAAGTCTGGGCGGAAACTTTTTTCACCGCACGAAAGTTCCACCCCGGTGTGCAAACTTCCATAAGAACCCATGAAATCAACTTTTATATTTTTCCGCGAGAATAATCCACGCAGATATTCGTCCTCAGTGAGAATGGACACTCTAAATACATTTTAGGATCACCCACCCCCCAAGCTGATGGCACAGTGGATTGTCTTAAGGACAGATTGTCAAGTATGTGATTGGTTGTACAAGGGACTCTTGTGCCTTTTCAAAAAAATTGTGTCAAGGCCATAGATATCCATAGCCTTAAAATTTTTTAATGCACAGATGGCATTCGCTACTTCTGTTTCAGTTATTTGTTCTAAACGGAAAACCAGCTGTGCATAATTTATGGAGCAAGGAGGGTAGTTGGGTGAATTAAAAAGTTGAGTTATTTCATGAACAGAGTCTAGAAAAAAAGGTGTTTAATTCTGTAGCTATGGTTTTTGGATCTGTGACTAATTCAGAATTAATTTTCAGCTCTAATTCTTTATTGTTGTGATTCTGTTCTCTGCCAACCAGCTTGTTGATGTTTTGCTAGATTTTTTTTAACCATTCCCTCTTGCCTCTTCAATAGTATTGATGAAGAAGTTGGCTTTAGCTTGCCTTATATTCGTCATCACTTTGTTTCTCATTGAAGTAAATTTTTGTCGGTCTGTCGTAAGACCTGATTTTAAGGGACGTTTCAACACTTGATCTCTTTCTTTCATAAGTTTTCTACATTCTTCATTAAGCCAGGGCAGTGTGTCCCTGCATTTCTTTTGGCTCCGCTTTTTCTTTCTTTCTTTGATTCAGCATAATGCTAAAAACGAAAGAATCAAGTCTGTGTAAGTCCTCCCTCTTCTCTCTTCTCTAAAAGTTAGCCACTTTTACAACCTGATTCTTAATTCCATTAAACTTAACTGAAGAATAAATATAGTTAGACCATCTACCATTCTTCAAACAACTTGGCTGGCCACATAACCTCTTTCTCTAAAGTAAAGGGTGTGAATTTTATATACTTTATTAATCCCAGAGGGGAATGCTGCTCCATATATAGACAGAGGAACAGAAAGGAGAGGGCAAGAGCAGGGCAAGCAGGGAAACAAGAGAAATTGGAATTATGGATGCAAAAAGCAAATATCGGCTGATGTTAGGGATGGGTCACGATTTTTGAATTTTCGAATAGTCGTTTTATTTTGAAAAATCAATTTTTTAATGCGAGTATTACTATTCGCCGTCTTATTTCCCCCCTTTATTTGACATGCAATTCAGCTCCTAACCGCACGAGGGCAGTCTAGGATTGCTACAGCAGTGTGAGATGGGCTGCCAGCTAGTTTGATGCTCTTCTACAAACAGGAGAAACATGCAGAGACTACTACAGTCATCAAAAAGTTCTGTGTGGAACAACTTCGACAAAATAAACAAAAATGAGGTGCAGTGCAAACTCTGTGAGGCAAAGCTTGCGTATCACAAGTCTACAACAAGTATGCACAGTCATTTGAGAGCGAGGCACGCAGGAGGCAGCAAGGGACCGTACAGCCGGGCGCGACACGTCTGCAGCACGAGTCCCGTAGCAGCGTAGCAACCGGCGGCTCCACCGGCAACAACGAACAACCCCCGTCTGTCGCGCGACAACTCACTATTTTATGCGGCTTTTCTATTTTTGTCGCGCTATGCTCCCCTACGTGACCCTCCAGCAGATAAAAACTACATGAAATAGTGTGCTAAACGAGCACAATGTGTTTTTAATTGAATAAACCATTATCAATGGTGATATGTGATGATTTTTTTTCACGCATTTACCCATGTCTATCCGTGACATTGTGTAAATGTCCGTGGCGGACATTTGAAAGCGAGTAGATGACAAACAGTACAGTAAACTTGTAGATAACTCAAATATACAGTACAGGCCAAAAGTTTGGACACACCTTCTCATTCAATGCGTTTTCTTTATTTTCATGACTATTTACATTGTAGATTCTCACTGAAGGCATCAAAACTATGAATGAACACATGTGAAGTTATGTACTTAACAAAAAAAGGTGAAATAACTGAAAACATGTTTTATATTCTAGTTTCTTCAAAATAGCCACCCTTTGCTCTGATTACTGCTTTGCACACTCTTGGCATTCTCTCCATGAGCTTCAAGAGGTAGTCACCTGAAATGGTTTCCACTTCACAGGTGTGCTTTATCAGGGTTAATTAGTGGAATTTCTTGCTTTATCAATGGGGTTGGGACCATCAGTTGTGTTGTGCAGAAGTCAGGTTAATACACAGCCGACAGTCCTATTGGACAACTGTTAAAATTCATATTATGGCAAGAACCAATCAGCTAACTAAAGAAAAACGAGTGGCCATCATTACTTTAAGAAATGAAGGTCAGTCAGTCCGGAAAATTGCAAAAACTTTAAATGTGTCCCCAAGTGGAGTCGCAAAAACCATCAAGCGCTACAACGAAACTGGCACACACGAGGACCGACCCAGGAAAGGAAGACCAAGAGTCACCTCTGCTTCTGAGGATAAGTTCATCCGAGTCACCAGCCTCAGAAATTGCAAGTTAATAGCAGCTCAGATCAGAGACCAGATGAATGCCACACAGAGTTCTAGCAGCAGACCCATCTCCAGAACAACTGTTAAGAGGAGACTGCGCGAATCAGGCCTTCATGGTCAAACAGCTGCTAGGAAACCACTGCTAAGGAGAGGCAACAAGCAGAAGAGATTTGTTTGGGCCAAGAAACACAAGGAATGGACATTAGACCAGTGGAAATCTGTGCTTTGGTCTGATGAGTCCAAATTTGAGATCTTTGGTTCCAACCGTCGTGTCTTTGTGAGACGCAGAAAAGGTGAACGGATGGATTCCACATGCCTGGTTCCCACTGTGAAGCATGGAGGAGGAGGTGTGATGGTGTGGGGGTGTTTTGCTGGTGACACTGTTGGGGATTTATTCAAAATTGAAGGCACACTGAACCAGCATGGCTACCACAGCATCCTGCAGCGACATGCCATCCCATCCGGTTTGCGTTTAGTTGACGATCATTTATTTTTCAACAGGACAATGACCCCAAACACACCTCCAGGCTGTGTAAGGGCTATTTGACCAAGAAGGAGAGTGATGGAGTGCTGCGGCAGATGACCTGGCCTCCACAGTCACCGGACCTGAACCCAATCGAGATGGTTTGGGGTGAGCTGGACCGCAGAGTGAAGGCAAAGGGGCCAACAAGTGCTAAACACCTCTGGGAACTCCTTCAAGACTGTTGGAAAACCATTTCAGGTGACTACCTCTTGAAGCTCATGGAGAGAATGCCAAGAGTGTGCAAAGCAGTAATCAGAGCAAAGGGTGGCTATTTTGAAGAAACTAGAATATAAAACATGTTTTCAGTTATTTCACCTTTTTTTGTTAAGTACATAACTCCACATGTGTTCATTCATAGTTTTGATGCCTTCAGTGAGAATCTACAATGTAAATAGTCATGAAAATAAAGAAAACGCATTGAATGAGAAGGTGTGTCCAAACTTTTGGCCTGTACTGTATGTAATAACTTAGGTGGAAAATGCTTTAACATTTCATGCAGCCTCTCGGCTCAGCAAACGGTAAACAAGCCCGCTCTACGTGTGGCTTCCGTACACAGTCAGTGGAGCCCAAATGAATACACCGCGATGCTACGCTGACGTGACGCTTACGTTTGCAGCTGGTGGAGCCTGGCCGTAATGATGAATGGATCTCTGTGTGCGTGGCTCCAGGAGGGGATTGGGGGGGGGGTTGGCGATTATTCGAAAAATTGTCGAATAGTTACCATGATTTTCGAATAGTGTTTTTGCTTGTGCTGCCCATCCCTAGCTGATGTTCAGCCAATATTTGCTTTTAGATCGCCGTCAGCCTAAGGGCAAATAAGACGATATTGACCAATGGCAGTGGCCAATGTTTTTCTGTTGTGTCACATCAGTTTTTCACAGGCTAAAGACCAGGGCTGGAGGCCAACAGCCACAAACTGAAATTAATGAGCAGGTACAACAGGAACAAAAAGAGCGTTTGGCAAATGGGCTCTGTGATCTAACTGTTGTGTACATATAGTAAAAGGGCTTCTAAAGCAGTTTTTTATGTTTTTCATGTGAAAGGTATATAACCTTTCACAGGCACAGAAATGGCACAAAAGGGAGAAAAGTAACACCAAAAACAAAATAAAGAACAATATAAAAACATTGGTATCGACTAAATTGTTATTTCTTAACATCGGTATTGGCCCAGAATTTTGCATCCCAAAGTGGAGTTCTTTGAAGTTTAGAAAATAGTCTATCAGGCCATTCAAACAAAGGCAAATACATAATTTCCTAAAGTGCATGGGAGGCATTTTCACTGAAAAAAAAAGTAAGAGGCAAATCTTCCTCTACAGACAGATCCACACACTTCAGCTATTACCAGCGGCCACTTTTCAGGGCTTCCACAATGGAAATGTACCTTTTGAAAATTTTGCATATCCCATGCATCATCATAGCCAGGGTAGTTGCCAGGGAAATCTGATGTATGAACCTGAAAGCAACAAACAATCATCCAATTAGCAAAAGAAAGGACTTGGCTGCAAACACGAAGGCATCTTTGAAAACCACAGAGCTGCGGAAGTGGAAAAAAAAGACATGAAGTGTGTTAGTGTGGTGGATTCATGGTTGCCAACTTTTCAGCTGAGGGATGGGATTAATGATATTATTAGGGATGCATGATAATATCTGCATGTCATCGATATCAGCCAATATCGGCTTTAGAATGAAGAATCAGCCAACATGCTTTTTCTTATTTTACACAATAAATGAATAACGAGCCCTGTTTCCACCAAACACTTTCAGTGTAATACTTTTGAAACCAAAAGTAACCCTTCAGACATGGTACCTAGACCCTATGTCTGTTTGGCATTTCCACCACAAACTACTCTTAAAGGGATAGTGCACCCAAAAAAACAAATTCAGCCATTATCTACTCACCCTCATGCTGAGGAAGGCTCTGGTGAAGTTTTAGAGTCCTCACATCCCTTGCGAAGATCGCCAGGGGGAGCGACTAGCACACCTAATGGCTGATGGCGCCCCAGACTAACGTCCAAGAACACAAAACTGAAACCACAAAATATCTCCAACATGCTCATCCATAGTGATCCAAGTGTCCCGAAGCCCCGACATAAAGAGTTGTTTCGAAAAACGTCATATGAACTCTGTTTTTAGCCTCACTGTAGCCTGTAGCTGACTGCTTCTCTGTGCTCTGCGCTCACGTGTGTGCTGTTGTGCGAGACTAGCGAAAGCATGAGCTTTGCTTATTACCCGTGTTTACATCACGTGAAACATGCACCGCAGGGGGAGACAATGGTAACCACAGTAGCTAAAAGATAATTTGCACTACAGTCTTTTAGCAAAGGACAGTCCAACATGTCTGAAGACTTTGAAATTGAGGAGGAACAGCTTTGTTGAGCCGTATTTGTTTGAGCCCGAGTATACGGACACGGAACTCAGGCTACTGGATGAAGCAGCCGCCGCAGCTCATGAGCCTAACCCTCAGCCAGCTGCAGAATACCGGAGTCAAGCACTGGAAACCTGGTGGTGTAGTTGTTTCAAATGCAAAGCAATGCCAACGGATGAGTAAAGTCTTTGCTGCCCAGACTGGGAATTGGCAATGCCTGCACTTGAGAATCTGGACATCAGTACTGACGACACTGCTGCTCTTCAGAGACCATGCATCACCGATCACCCTGAGCACACACGTGAGCGCGGAGCACAGAGAAGCAGTCAGAGCTACAGGCTACAGTGAGGCTAAAAACGTTCAAATGAGTTCAAATGATGTTTTTCGAAACAACTTTTTATGTCGGGACTTCAGGACACTTGGATCACTACGGATGAGCATGTTGGAGATATTTTGTGGTTTCAATTTTGTGTTACTGGACGTTAGTCTGGGGCGCCGTCAGCCATTAGGTGATCTCCGCAAGAGATGTGAGGACTCTAAAACTTCACCAGAGTCTTCCTCAGCATGAGGGTGAGTAGATAATGGCTGAATTTTCATTTTTGGGTGCACTATCCCTTTAAATGTGGGCGGGTTTATTGTCACTCACTCCTCCTTCAAGCACTCACTGTATTTCCTCCCTTATCAGTCTGCACGTCATTTATCGTCCACAGAACATGGTTGCACATCGACATTTTCAGAACAAAATAGAACAGGCTTCAGTGAGAGTCTTCCTTGATGAGATATTTAAAAATAGCAGGTTTGCGCATTTAGTCCTTCTCAGGCAAGCGCAGGGGTTTAGTGTTGCGAGAGCCCACAGGAACGATGCTCTGTGACACGCTTTTTTTTTTCTCTGAGTGAGGATTGGGATATATGCAGTTCACATAATCCAGTCGAAAATAATACAGATTTTTAAACGCTTGAAGATCCACTCATTGCTCAAAGTGCATGACATCCAAGAGAGACAATAATTGAAATTGAAAATAAT
Organism: Epinephelus fuscoguttatus; assembly: GCF_011397635.1. Lineage (NCBI taxonomy): Eukaryota > Metazoa > Chordata > Actinopteri > Perciformes > Serranidae > Epinephelus > Epinephelus fuscoguttatus. The sequence goes on along the minus strand of NC_064767.1, from coordinate 42,047,942 downwards.
GATTGAACTTTGTCCTCCAAACTGCTCCTTCTCCTGTGCCTGCGGACCTCGGGCCGTGGATGGAGGCTAGACATAGTCCACAGAGACTTTTTTACAACCCGCAAGTTGAGCACTGGTTCTTTTTCGTCATTTGAAGCTCTGACATCCAAAGTTGGTTGCTCCAACTATTTATCTGCTGTGTTATCTATCGCCCCCCAGGCATAAATGGTGCTTTTTGGTCTGATTTTAGCGAGTTTTTATCATCCATCATTCATTACGAAAGAATCCTCCTGGCTGGTGACTTTAATATACACATAAATGATAACATTAACAGCTTCGCTGCAAACTTTTTAGGGATTACAGAGTCATTTAACCTGAACCAGCATATATCTGGCCCCACACACATCAAGGGAAACACTCTGGTTCTGGTTTTCAGTCTTGGGTTAAATGTCATGGATGTTAGCATTGAAGATTTGCCAGTAACTGACCAAAAAAGTGTTTTATTCAACATATCATTCGATGCTGACCTCACTCCAGGGAAGCAAGTAAAAAATTCACCCATCCTTAACAGTCTCTCAGCAGAAAAATTTTCTGCCACATTTGACTGCAGTACAGCCCATGCTCCGTCACCTCATGCTGATGCAGAGTCTCTAGTTCATGTTCTCAACTCCCGCTGCTCTACAATTTTAGATGAAATAGCCCCGATAGTTACTCGTGTAAATAACCAGATCTGCAGCCACAAACGCAAATGTCGAAAAATAAAACAGCTTTGGAAATCCACCAAACTCCAGGTCCACCGTCTCTATCTCAAAGATCTATTAACAGAGCTCAGTGTACTGATTAAGAATGCAAGGGCTGCTTATTTTGCAAACCTGATCACATCCAGCAGGCGAAACCCCAGAGTCTTATTCCAGACTAAAAACAACATCATCAGTCCTCTACTCCCTTCAGTCCCTGTTTCCTCCAATCAGGATTGTAACCATTTTCTGTCCTTTTTTTGTGAACAAGGTTGCTGATGTCAGGGCTAGTATCACCGCCTCCAATGCCTCCCCTCCAACCTGTCCACCCAGGCAGGTTTCTCTAAGCAGTTTCTCCTCTGTCTCTCTGCAGGATTTGACTGAGCTAATAGGCGCCATGAAATCCTCCTCCAGTCCACTAGACATCTTACCAACATCCTTGCTGAAAAAAGTTTTAGCTTGGTCTCCATCATTAACACCTCCCTGGAATCAGGCTGTGTTCCTTCATTTTTCAAACAGGCTACTGTGCAGCCATTGCTCAAAAAGCCAAGCCTAGACCCCTCCATACCCAAAAATTACAGACCCATCTCCAAACTGCCGTTTATATCTAAAATCCTTGAGAAAGTAGTAGCAAACCAACTTACCTCCTTCCTGACCATCCAAGGTATGTTAGATAATTTCCAGTCTGGCTTCCCGCAGCAGCACTCTACAGAAACAGCCTTTCTCAGAGTGTCTAATGATATCATGATGGCTGCTGATGCAGGCAAATGCTCCATACTGGTACTATTAGACCTAAGTGCAGCATTTGATACCGTAGACCACCATATCATGCTAGACAGGCTCAGTAAGTGGGTGGGTGTCTCTGGGAGTGCTTTGAAGTGGTTTCGCCTCCTACCTCAGTGAGAGAAGTTTCTCAGTAGCTGTTGGCCCTTTTGTGTCTGACCCTGCTTTCCTGTCATGTGGCCTGCCTCAGGGTTGTGTTCTGGCTCCTTTACTGTTCTCTCTGTATATGCTTCCCCTTGGCCATATCATCAGTAATTTCAAAGGCGTTTCCTATCACTGTTATGCAGATGACATTCAACTATACCTGTCATTTAAACTGGATAACTTTAAAGAAATCAACTCACTCCATGAATGTCTGTCTGCTATCAAGAACTGGCTGGCCAACAACTTCCTCCAACTAAATGCAGACAAGACCAAGGTTCTGATCACTGCGGATGACTCAACGGTCTCGAAGGTGATCGACCACATTGGGTCACTATCACAAAACATCAGATCTAACCTAAGGAACCTTGGAGTCATTTTTGACCAAAACATACTGTTTGACAAATATGTCAATTCCCCGTCCCACTCATGCTTCTTCCACCTCAAAAACCTTGCAAAACTGAGGTCCGTCATCTCACACTCAGAATTGGAAATGGCTATCCATGCATTTATTTCATCCCAGCTTGATTATTGCAATTCACTGTTCACCTGTCTCAGTAAATCATCGCTGGACCGTCTACAACTTGTCCAAAATGCCGCTGCCAGATTACCCACTCGGTCACACAAGTCCTGCCATATCACCTCCATCCTAGCATCCCTGCACTGGCTTCCTGTTCATTTCAGATCCCGGTCCTAACTTACAGAGCTCTCCACAATACAGCCCGTTTACATCTGCGTGCTCCTCAAACCCTACATCCCCAGCCGGTCACTTAGGTCTTCTGACCAGATGCTCCTGGTCGTGCCACGATCAAGACTAAAAACCCGTGGTGACTGAGCCTTCCAAACCATGGCCCCAAAGCTCTGGAACTCCCTGCCCCTATATCTGAGATCCTCACTCTCTGTCCAGATTTTTAAGGTGCAATTAAAGACACACCTTTTCAGGCAGGCTTTTGGACATCTGTAAACAAGTATGTAGTATGTTGTAAATAGATTGCTGTTTATGTTGCTCTGTGTTGTATTGCACTGTTTTATGTTTTTATATTTTGTATTTTTTTTTATTGTGAAGCACTTTGTGACCTCAGAGCTGTGAAAGGTGCTATATAAACAAAGATTTACTTACTTACTTACTTACAATAAAAACCAATGGAATGGTCAAAGTTGTCATATTATAATTTAAGGTGTGCTGATGGATTCATGTTGTCAACTCTAGGGCTGTAGTCAACCAAAGAAAATCTTGGTCGACTGAAGTCGTACATAATCTACAACTAACTGATTAGTTGCGGGAAGAAAAAAAAATCTGCACGTTATTTATACTCCTGAGGTGGTGTGTCTGTGTTTCTCTGCAGTTACACCTCCAAAATGCTAGTCAGTGGTGGAGGAATCTGTTAAGTGCTGTAAAGTTTAGTAATTAAATGCGGCTTAATAGAGACAATTTCAAACACAAGTACACAAATTGGCTTAACTATAAATTGCAGCATTGACAGACAAACACTTGTCTTTATCTGGACACATTTCCCCCGTCAATACAACATGCTGATGTAATTAGCACAAATCTATGGCATTTTACATTGTAGAAATTAGCCTAGCAGCTAGCGATCTTTTCATTCCTTCTCTTCTCATATAAAACCAGGGACAACAAAGGTAAGGGCACTCAATTTGGCTCCATTACAACTCACAACATACACCATCAAAACAACTGTCACACTAAACATACTTTCCAAACAAATACAACATGCTGACGTTATTAGCACCAGCCTATGGCATTTTACATTGTATAAATTAGCCTAGCAATGAGCAGCAATTTACTCTGTTCATATGAAGCCAGGATAAATCCCTATAGGACATATCACACACAAGACTTAAAATGCTATTTTAGTGGAGGCTTTACTGTCTTCACAATTTATTGTTTCTTATCCGTGAAATACAAGCACAAGCTTCGTTTCCACTGAGGGAAAAGGTGTCAGTATACACTGAGACTAGTGTTGTGTTGTTCGCCAACGAATCGTTCAAAAGAACGAATCTATTGAGTGAACGTACTGAACTGAACCACTTCCAGAACTGATTCGTTCATTTCTCAGTTCAGTTGAGGTCAGCAGCGAGCATGCAGGCCGGGAGTGGAACTACCCATTCGGTCTGTGCGTACGATGAATCACTCGCGAGTCGCGAGGCAGCCAGGGTGGGACTGCCTACCGTGTGACAAAAAAACAAATCATGAACAAATGCTGAATGGTGAATGAATCTCTCTGGGAACGACGCAACCCTGACCCCTGTGTGATTCAAATCATTTCTTCTCAGCGATACACTTTCTTAGGGACCGTTTTCTCCAAGCTAACAGCTAATGTAGCCAGGAGTCAAGCCACATGAACATAATCACACACCTCCCCATTGTTTTAACAGACTTAGTTTCCAGATAAACAAACTTAAAACATTAGGCTGGCCAGTAATGAGACTCACCAGTGCAGGGCTGACACAGCAGCAGCTCAGCCGTGTATCAGTTCAGTGAGTCGGACAACGCACTACACAGTCAGGGCTCCTCCCGCCAAGCACTGAACAACTTGGTGAACAAATCTCTTGAATGAATTTTTTTAATGAACTGATTCTAGTGATTCAGTAAGATCTAAAGAACTACTTTGCCCATCGCTGACAGAAACAGACAGGAGGTCTGCGTCACTGCGACGCTAAACGTTATGGTGGGCAAGTACAACGTTGTGTAAACAACGGGGATGTTTTGAAAACTCCCCCATTTACACAGGTAACTTAGCCTGTCCCTCCCACCGCAGGAAATAATAGATTAATCCTGGAAAGCCATTGATGTAGCACTTTTCTCCTTATGAAAGTAACACGGGGATTATTCGACCAATGAGAATTTGGTCGGACGAGAGCATATCGCCCAGGAGACTACAGCCCTAGTCAACTCATACACTTGAGATGTAACGACATATTTGGATTTCATGTCACAACTCAAATGGGACCAAAAGATTATATTTCTCTCTTCATTCACTGCCATTCATATTTTTTCCGATCTAAGGTCCCATGAGCTTCACGAAAGGGGCGTGACTTCGGCACTCTATAGAAACACAGAGTTAGCTCCTGCCATAGACAACTGTGGGACAACAACACCCCAGCCTTTTTAATATTTCCTCTAGGGACGTTACCACACAGAGTAAAAGGGGAAAATTATGGGGTGAAACAGCAGAGGCACTTTGTCAACCCGCTGAGTACTGCCATTAGCGTAAAGCATCAATCATAATGGAGACTGACATAAAGTAAGAAATTTAAAAAATAGTGTCTTTTACTTTCCACAGTTGCAGAGGCTACCAGCTTCATTTGAAACAGACTACATTATAGACGGTCCGTTATTTATTAATCCCTCCCATCCCGTGTCTTTATATTTTTCAGGGCTGTACGTTAACTTTTTCAGCCCATAGCACTTGTGCTACAGAGGGTGATAATTTTGTAGCACAGGCCACAAAGTCTGTAGCACCTGTCACGATAACAAATTTTGCTGGGCGATTAAATGCGTCAGAAATTATTGCGATAAGCGATAATATTGCGTAATATTGTGCTTTAAGAATGATTAATGATGCAAGTACATCCTTTTAAAGAGAAATAAACATTTATTTAACAAGAATATTTATGAATGCAAAAAAGAAACTTTAAATATCCGAAATAACATACCCAAATAAATAGATAAAGACCTTATGAAAAAATAGACTGTCTCACTGTCTCACTTTCTCACTCTCAGGTGTGCAGTTACATTGGTCATATTCGCTCTTTTTGCTGAGATGGTTTTAGAACAAACCCGGCACACCGGCTCGTCTAAATTACTGGGCTCCCCTCTGTGGTTTAAATCCAAAATACTCCCACACAGGGGCCATGGCATTTAGCCTGGTTCCAGACCATAGACCCCGCCCACTCAACTGAGTAGGCTTGCATTACTGGTCTGGCATACTTAAATGAATTTGCGATTTATCTTGTCCAAACGATGGACGGACCAATGAACGCCGGGGGTCTAGCGATTAGCCAGTCAGCGCCACGCTGATGTCAAGCTGTACGCCGGTGGGTAACTGATGAGGATAGCAACAATGGCGACCGCTACAGATCCTATAGACCACATAAACGACGCTATCGAGGTATTTTGCCACTACTCGTGTTAATGGAGGACCAAATTAAGGAAGCTGCTAAACGGGATTTAACGGCGATGCAGCTGGGCGTGCACGACGACGGAGACATTTTAAACGGGCAATGCTCGCTTGTTTTCGGCACCCCCGAGGCATGGATACTAATGATGTCAGATTCTGGGTGAGTCGTTGATCTCTACTGATTGGTTAGGGAAAAATCAAATTCCCTCCCCCTTGTAAATCGCCTTCAATGGAAGCCATGTCAGACTGAAGGTTCTGGGAGCTTCAGTCTGACACTCAGGCTACATGGCATTTGGTTTAGGAACAAGTTCCCTGTCTTTCTCTTACACTAAACTCTCTGTTTTTTTTCCTCTCCACCTCGTCTCCCCCTCACGAAGATCGCACTGTGTCTGTGTGTGTAGCCCATAGCTCCGCCTCCCCCACAGAGACAAAGACACTCGGTGACAAGAGCTTTCCCTCTGTTCATTACACTAATGAACCAATTCACCTGGCTGCCAGACGATGCACAGCAGTGAACGCTCTTGTCGTCGAGTTAAAAAAACGAGAAAAAAAAAAACAGACCACACACACACACACACACACACACACACACATATACACACAAGCAGCTTCCAAGCAGTCTGTCGCACGTGTACTACTAGGCAAATAAATTCATCGCACAAACATTTTTTTCCATCGCATGTGCGATATGTTGCACTGTACAGCCCTGTTTTTACTTTTTAGCCGCTCATAAAAGTTAATGCATCATGCCATCATTTCAAGCTCAACACTTCCTGAATTTGTTTCAAATTAAAAGCCCCTTATAACCTCGGGTGAGAGAATCCCTCAGTTTTCTAAATAGGCTTTTATTGTGAAACATTTGTAGGAACTTGTTGTGGAGGATTCAGTAACCTGAATGTTTGTGGTACAGTACTTGTGGTACAGTACTTCAAATGTAGCTCCTGCCATCTGCTGGCACTTTTTATGTTACTACAATAATATTACGGCTGGCACATGAACAGGCACAGTGACTGAAATAATAGTAAAAGTAATAAAAAATAGGACAAGAATAACCCGATGACATCACACATGTCGTGAAAGACGACCGAGGATATTTGGTGTGTACTAGTGCTGCACAATTAATCTAATCACAATCACAATGTCAGGCTGTGCGATTACATAACCGCATAAAAGGCTGCGATTTGCGATTTAATGTAAATAAATGTTAACGTGTGTGCCTGTGAATGTGACTACCTCTGCTGTTGTGTGTGGAGTTTGTTGACATTACGCCCACAAGCTATCCTGGTGTGGGCAGCACGTATGGTCAGGTGACCACCCGGCATGCAGCAGTGACCAACATAGACTGTAAAGAAGAACATGAGCACGACCATGAACAGGCTGAGTCGGTGGCGAAAAAGACGTGCTGTGTAAAAGTTAAAGTCGCCACGTCCCACGGCAACACGACCAATCTATATCAGCACTTGAGACAGCACAGAGAAAAGTAGGAGGAATTCATGCGAGAGAAAGCCAAGCCGTGTAACGTTAAAGACAATGAGACAACTGAAAGCCGCCAGAGCCTCATAAAACAACATCCCAGCACAGTTACGCATACTTTTGTAAGTGTCACTGGGAAATCATGGACTCCATAACAAACTATATAATAACAAATGAAAAACTGAGCAATTTTGCTCGGTTTCAGCCCACTTGACATGCTACTGTGTTGTGCTATGGCGTGCTGGAATTTGTCATTTACATGACAATGCCTGAATGCAACACAGGCTCGATCCGTTGTAGGCCAAACACTGCAAACTACACATGCGTGCCTGTGTCTGAGGGACTGATGCTGCTTTTCCAGGCAATGAGCAGTATCACCGTGAGTTTTTCAACGTGCGGTAATCAAACACGGTTTTAATGATCATTAAAATTTGAAACGGTAATACTAACCGTCGGGAATTTTACCACGGTTTATCATTTTATCGGTAATCATTACAGTCCTATCATACACTGAGTAACATTACAAGTAAATCTTCCACCTTAAAAGTTGCCCGTAGTCAGTCCAGTGAATTAAGTTATCTTTTTCTCAGTCTACTACGAGAGGCAGCAAAACATCCTTTCATTTTATAGTTATAGTTTACTAATGTATGTAAAACTCGGAAAACTATGTACAATACTGCTTGGTGGAAACTGGGCATTACACATTGAAAAGCATTATATTTCATGCCTCCATCTGCTGGTGGGCCATCAGGGTAACAGTATGCATGCATAATATGGTGTTAATTCCACTACAGAAGACACTTGATAATCACTAAAATTAGCTGTGGGGAAAGAGTGGATACATTGATAGTGGTATCGGTTCTCGGTTAAATGAGTTGATGTATACTGGCATATTGGCTAACTGCGAAAAATCCATTATCGTGCATCCTTGGACATCATTCATAAATTCAAACTGTAGTCAAATTGTTGACAGTGGGGTTGTTTTTCTAATGCTGATTTATCAGTCAAATCTTTGATAAACTCAGATCCACTGTGTGTGCTCTCCTTGGTATGAAGTGATGTTGATGCTGTTTGGCAGATGATGTGGATTACTGTCCATGTCTGTGACATTTCTCAGTGGTAAACCAGTAGGCTATTAAAGGCAAGTAAGAGAGGGCTGGCTGACGTAATGATGGGTGTTTTATGAATATTCCGTGAGTAGCAGACAGATCTCTGTCCTGTTATCGCGTGTTAAATTTTTCATTACAATATCAAAACATAACCATGATACTGTAATGAAAAATTGAATGAAGAAGCGTTCGTGAGGACAGCTACGTGTTCTTTTCCTGGTTGAAAACAGCTGCTGTCACCACGACGGGGTCATCCCTATGTTTCCAGGGTTCTATGTTCCCCACTTACCACCCAAAAAGGTTCTATGTTTCCCGGGTTCTATGTTCCCTGCTCAACCAAAAAGGGTTCTATGTTTCCTGCTTGGTTGAGCGGGGAACATAGAACCCAGGAAACATAGAACCTTTTTTGTGTAAGTGGGGAACATAGAACCTTTTTTGCAGGATTAAGTGAGGAACATAGAACCCGGGAAACATAGATACGATTCCTATCCAGATTCCTATCATACAGCCTATTGCTTTATTATACAGATATCGTAGGAGAGGAATAATCCAATCACTGCTCAGTGACCACAAAATAATTTGTTATTATTATTATGTGATAAATTAATACCAATAGTCATACTGCCAATACAACTATGTAAAATCACAGGTTATTGTATTGAAGTGATATTAGAAACCACATGCTGGAACTAAGTTAGTTCAGCAGTGCAGTATTTTATGCTCGCTTTAAGTTATTCAACTATAAAATGAGACTGAGAAGGCAAAACACAGTGGACAGATATTATTCATTCCTATGCCACGACAGTGTCATAAAGACATTGAAATGGCTTCAGGTATACTTTGATAGTCTGACGTTATCTAAACCTACCGTTATCTGTTGAGCTCTTTACATACACATGCGGCTCAGTGCAGCAGCTCAGAGGACACTGACCGCTGCAGCTGGCGGATGATGGTGCTGTTAAACCATTTTAAAGAACCAACTTACATTTTTTACTCCAAATTCACCCAGTATTACTCGGTTGCGGATTTCTTCCACGTTCTTTATGGTCGCGGCCATTTTGCCATGTAGTCTTCTTCTTCTTCTTCTTCTTCCTCTTCTTCTTCTTCTTCTTCTTCTTCTTCTTTTTCTGCTTCTTCTTCTCTGGGGTTTAATGGCAGCTTGCATCCTTAGCATTGCATTACCGCCATCTTCTGGAGTTATTTGACTCATCCAGTGCCTCATATTCTCCATATCAGTCCAGTTCTTTTTAGAAAGCATATCAGACACTTTCTGCCTTTCCCAGTCTCACCACACGCCAGTATGTCCTTTAAACTTGATCATGTGAGTCCTTCTCTCCTCATCTCCTCTCCAGCATTTCCTTCAGTTCCTCTCTGTATTTGTTGCAGTTAGTAATCACATGTTCCACTGTTTCTGGTGTCTAACAATAGTGACATATCGGGAATGTGAAGTGTCCCATTCAAGTTGCTATGTCCAATTCTAAGTCTTGTCAGCACTGTCTCCTCTCTCCTGTTTCCTCCCCTGCTTCTCCCAGTGCCCACTCTCTTCTGTAGTGCGTATAGATGTCTCCCTCACCTCCTGCTTCCAGTGCCATTTTTCATTAGTTTTCTTCCATACTATACTCTTTCCTTCCAGTTTTGATAACTTGATCATGATATCTATATTTTCTTTTTTAACTGCTTGCTTGGCTATAAAATCAACTTTCTCATTACCCACAATGTCCATATGTGCTGGAACCCAAATAAATTTGACTACTATACCTTGTTTTATTATTCTTGAATGCATTTTCAATATTTCATACAATATGTCGTCGATTTGTGGAAGTACCTCGCTTTAAACTACACAAAGCAGATGCTGAGTCACTACATTTGCCCTGCAGTCCGTTTTGCTCTTCATCTTTGAGTTTAAGAATAAGAATAACTTTATTCATCCCCACGGGGAATTTCAATTATCTGTCAGCTCATCTATTATATGTCAAAGAATTATAAAGCCTGATGGCTGTTGGTATATAAGATCTTCTGTATCTCTCTGTCTTGCATCAAAGAGAGCCGTCCACCACAGTTTTTTCGGTCCATCAAGGTGTTGTGGAGTGGATGATCTGGGTTGTTCATGATGGCCTCGGACATCTTCGGTGTGCATCTCTCCACCACCTCCACCACCACTCCAATCACAGAGCCAGCTCTTTTGACTAGTTTGTCCAGCCACCTTGCAACTTTGTGTCTGATGCTTCCTCCCCAGCAGACTGCAACATAAAACAGCACACTTGCCACCACAGACTGATAAAACATCTGCAGCATCTTACTACAGATGTTGAGAGATCTGAGCTTCCTCAAGAAAAAGAGGCGGCTCTGCCCCTTTGTGTAGAGAGCGTCTGTGTTTAGGGACCAGTCCAACTTATTATCCAGGTGTACACCTAGATACTTATAACTTATGGCGGTTGGCAAACCAGCTTTCAGGTACATAACCACCACTTACTGGACTGGAGTGTGGAGCAGTACATTGGCAGAAAACAAAAATGAAAAAAAAATCTCTTTTATTTCTGTTACTCTTAAATAATGAAATAGAGACTTAGGACATTCCTTGACGTCTTTTCTATTAGATTCCCTTATGTGATACGGCACTTTTCAGTTAGTCCTGTTATTAACCCCCTTCTTTCTTTAGCTTTTGAGTCATTCTGTAATTAGGGGTACATTTCATGTCCATGGGTAATATTTAGCACATTTTATAAAATATTCACTTTAAGCAATGATTAATTTAAATTGTGGCACAGTTCTCTTTTATGTAATACAAATATTTCAGCAGGTCCCATCCTATATTTAGCAGAAAATGCATATGCTATACTGGAATTTGCTGTTTTTGTGCTGTCCACTTTGCTGAATGTCAGGTTCTGCTCTTCCAAGTAACACTAAAATACACATTTTTGTATATAACTTTCATCATTATTTGTTTAAAATAATCATTAGAACATGAAAATGACTTGTAAAAAAATATTTGGATCATTCATGTACATTATAACATCAATTTTGTGTGTCCAAGAAATCTCTGTCAACTGTTACTCACTGGGGAAAAAAAAACCTATAAAACAGCAATGGTTTGCTCCAAAGTCACATGCTCAACATCACAATGATGTCACTTCCTTTTGGAGGGAATTTTAAAGACATAGAGTTTACCCATAGAGTAGATTAATTGACTGTCAACTGTGTTATTAACATATTCTTATGAACTTGGTTTTGATATTATTTTTACAAATATGTAGAGAAAGTGTACAAAGATATGAGTTGATCAAGGGCAAGGAGTGACAGGTCCAAGGTTAGCAGTTAGCACTAAAAATGGCCGAAATGTCAACCATGTTACCTGTCAACTGTGTTACCCATCAAGTGTAACACAGTTGACAGGGCTTAACACAGTTGACAATACTGGCAGTTAGTTGCCATAATTCATGCTTATATTGAATGTTCTTAATTAAAAAAAACATACATGAACTATTGTTATTACACATACATTACATTGTAATTGCATAGTAATTGCCTAAAACATGATTCAAATTAGAATAGATTGACCTAGTCTATCTAAACAGTACATAGTATAATGATTTCATGGAATATGCATGATTTTGATATGATCCAGTCGTTTCAAATGATCATTACACTGTACATAGTAATTGCCTTAAAAACATGATTCAAATTAGAAGAGATTAACCTAGTCTATCTAAACGGTACATAGTATAATGATTTCATGGAATATGCGTGATTTTGATATGATTCAGTGGTTTTAAATTATCGTTAGGCCTACATAATATTAAATAGAGTGATTTGTGTTTTAGGGAGATGAAGTTATCTGTAGCTGAGAAACAGTACAGGACTCGGCAAAATGCTGATCTTGAGAGAAGGAGAATTAGGAGAAATTAAATGGCAGAGAAGGGGATTGCTGTAAAAGGGAAAAGGCTTTCCTCTTTCAAAAGATTTTTTAAAACATTATGTTTCTGTTAAGACCTATTGATTACATATGTTCAAGTTATGTTTGAGCTTTTAAAATTTTTTTTAAGGATTTTTAAATAATATTCAATGAATTTGATCCCATCAGCTTAACTGCATGTCACAATTTATTAAATCATTTTATGTCTCTGTTTAAAGAAGTATTGATTAAATATGTTCAAAATATGTTTGAGCTTTTAAAGTTTTAATGATTTTTAAATAATATTCAATGAATTTGATCCCATCAGCAAGTTTTTTTCATCTTCAAGACAGGTTTCTCTTTTTCTCCCAATGCGTCCTGTCAACTGTGTTACATTGTCTGTCAACTGTGTTACTTACTAGGTTTTTTGTTATAAATCTATTAAATGTTGACTAAACTGTAACAAAAATGGTTATGGGGTATCACTATTAAGGGAAGTCTTGCATAAGGATGTTGAATAATTCTAAATTCACGGTAATGTGGATTTTGTTGAAAAAATACTCATCCATGATGATAGTATCCTATAGAATGTCCATTATCCAGCTCAAAATTCATATTTTGAAAGCAGTTAGACAGAAAACCTTTAAGCCCCTGGTGAATAAACTCTAGAACTTTCAAACAAATTACTTCATTCATGTTTTGTATGACACAACATTTGTCTGTAACACAGTTGACAAATTCATAAATCAACTGTTTATTTTCATTAAAATATTTAAAAAGTAATTTGAGATTAAGCATGGCAATTAATCAATTTAGCACATTCAGGGGGGTATATTATGGAAACAACTACATTGTTTATCAAAAAAGTATAGTGATTTCTTCACTTTTTGGTTCATGTGAAATGTACCCCTAATTATAGAATGACTCTTTTATGTCTGTTACAATTTGTCTGTAGCCTACATGTTTGACTGTTTCCAGTTTGTTACAGTGTGTACATAGTCCAGTTGAATGCTTTCCTATTCTGAGAGTTTCATTTAATTCTGTATGTCCTATTCTCGGACAGGTAATGACCATCTCAACGGTTGCAACCTGATCTCACAGAAATACGTGAAATGACCACGACCTCTTAACACCGCATTCTGTGGTGGCAGCACGTAATGGGTTGAAATTACGTGCTGCCACCACGAAAACAATGCCAATGTAAAGTCAATTAGGGTCCTCTCCCGTGGTGGACACACGGATTCCCTGATTCAATCACGTCACGTCAACCTCGTTTTCCTCAATGATATCTTTAGCATTCCTGTACACACACAAAAACGCGGAAGTGTCCTTGATAACTCAACAATATGACAGGTTAATGTCAAGGCCATAAAATAAAATAAATGTATTTTGCCAGCTTTTGATAGCGTAGAGCTTTAAGAGCATTGTGCTGTGGGCGGATGGGACGCGTTCCACTACTGTTTTGTAGCTGCTGTCCGCCGTCTGTGGGCTTAATGCCATTTCAGATTGCCATCCGTCTGCCATAACTGAATCCAAACGCCACTAATAAATAAATAAATAAGAAGATAAAAATAAGGCTGAGCACGGAAGAACCAGAGAGGAAACACCATCACATGGAGCCATCTGCCCCTGGCAACCCGGCCACCCTCCACTCCACCAGGGGAGAGCGAACCCCAAGCCAGCGCCACAGAACCAGCGGCTGCCCCACTGGTTATACCTCCGACCGTGGCAGCTGTCACACAAACCGCTGCTGAAAATTATAGCCTACATTTTGATACAGGTAGGCTATATACATATTGCAAAACTCTGTAAAAGTACACCAAAGCATATTTTCGTTTCCAAATATTTATTTGAAAACGAAACCATTCATACGGTCAATATAAAACATTTTGTTAGTAATAAAAAACAAATGGAATCTCAATGTGACCACGCCAGCCGGCGAGACTGTGGCTGAACCACTTCCAATGTTCATTCATTCATTCATTCATTCAATCGCGTGTTCAATGTGTGTGTGTGTGTGTGTGTGTGTGTGTGTGTGTGTGTGTCATCAATAAAAAAAAGTAATTATTTTGGTGTTTATTTCTTTTATTCTTCCGTTTTTTTTAATTAAAATGCGTAATATAGCCAACAATAATATAGACCAAATGTTAATCTAATTATTATTGTAGAATGTATTTAGCAAATCATCACTCTCAACTGGAGACAGCAGCAAAAAAAAAAAAAAAAAAAGGTATTATAAAAAGCCGACAAATAGTGTTAATTAATTGACGTGAGACATTGAAGAGGTTGTCTCCTATAGTCTGTAATTTTTTATTTTTTTTATCATAACTTCTCAGAAATTACTCAAAAGTAGAACATGCTAAAAGTAAATACAATAATAGGCTAAATAGTATCTAAGCAATAATAAAGTGTCTAAACAATAATAAATATTATCTAAGTTATCTATTAGGCTACCATTCCACTCTGTAAATACATTTTAAAATTTCAATATAATTTTAATATTATTTTGCTTATTTCATTATTGTTATTATTGGTTTTACTTTTTAGTAGTATTGTATTGTCTGAGGATGACTCATGTTAGTAACTATCTACAGTAAAAAGAAAAAACAAGCAAAGAAACAAACAAAACTCATTTTATACACTGGGCCTTCGAAGTGCTCTCTGAAACTACACCTGGCATGGCTTGTGTCCAAAAAATGAAAAAATCTAAACTTTGTCGTAGAGCAAACCAAATACATCATTGGAAAGGTCTCAACCTGGAGAGTAACGTATGTCAGTATGAAGATTCTACATGGCTCCTGCTTTCAGCCATTGACCTTTGAACCTTGACCTCAGTGCATGTTTGAGGGCTTATAACTCAGCAACTAAAGGGGGTACAGACATGGGACCAACTGTTATAGAGAGCTCTTGACTTCAGCTATCATGTGAGTGTAGTCAACAACTGAGGTGCTGTCAGATATGGATAAAATATGGATAAAATTAATTTTCACCCATTTAGAAATTAGATATTTAAAATCTGATTACACAAGTGTGTTTACCATCCCCTTAAAGTCCACACTGTACTCTCAATTCAGTATTTACAACTTCCAAATCTGGGAAAAACACTTAGATTTTTAAAAAACTACAATTCCCTGGGACCGCGCCATGCAGTTTGATACATATCAGCAACATAGTTGTAGTTCTTCTGATTTGCAAAGTAGGGCTCTAAATAGGGTTGTAAAAAGATATATCTACTGAATATATCTAATATCAAGTAAAGCCGAACTAGTTATTACACTCCACCTAGATGAAATATGGTAAGAAAAAGTAAAGATGTCGGCTAATTTTCGATATTTTAGCTAATACGCTAGAAACTGTGTTTTTGTGACAGTAGGTTCGTTTGTGGCTTGTAAAATAGGGTTGTAAAAAGATAGATCTACTGAATAAATCTAATATCTAGTAAAGCCGAAGTAGTTATTACACTGCATCTAGATGAACCATGTTAAGAAAAAAAGCAAGGATGTTGGCTAATCGTAGCTATTTTAAATAGTACTCTAAAAACGGCGTTTTTGGGACGGTAGGTTTTTTGCGGCTTGTTGTAAAACAGGGTCGTAAAAAGATACATCTACTGAATATATCAAATGTCTAGTAAAGCTGAACTAGTAATGACACTGCACCTAGATGAAATATGTTAAGAAAAAGTAAGCATGATGGTTCATTTCAGATATTTTAGCAAGTTCTCTAGAAACGGCGTTTTTGTGATTGAATATTTGAATACTCTATAACAAATATCTAGAACAGCTGAACTATCACGTGATTACCCTTATTATTATTATTGGTGGGAAATTATAACAGAGGAATGTATTTGCCCTTTTAATATCAAGGACACTTCCACGTTTTTGTATGTATACAGGAATGTTAAAGATATCATTGAGGAAAACGAGGTTGACGTGACGTGATTGAATCAGGGAATCCGTGTGTCCACCACGGGAGAGGACCCTAATTGACTTTACATTGGCATTGTTTTCGTGGTGGCAGCACGTAATTTCAACCCATTACGTGCTGCCACCACGGAATGCGGTGTTAAGAGGTCGTGGTCATTTCACGTATTTCTGTGAGATCAGGTTGGACCATCTCCACTCTTGGGCTTCCACTCCGTAATTTACCAACACCTACATGGTTTTGAAACTATAAAGATGTCTTCCTCTGTCACTTAAGTCCCAGAATTCCTACCATGTTTTTTTTGCATACAGTCCTTTATGATAGTTTTAACCTCTGCTTTACTTAATGTTACTTGCATGTCAGTTAGATAATTAAAATAAAATGTCCACCAGGGCCACCACAAGTCATTTTTGAAATGGCTCCATTTCTGAAAATGTTCAGGGCCCCAGATTGTACAGATGTATCAAGTGTCATGCTTTTATGAAAAAGTGAGCGTTATTTTTAGCATATCACCTGGACTAGTAACCAAATAATCGCAACTATGGCCATATAAGTGTTTGCAGTTTATAGCATAACCAGGCATGACATTTAGCTTATTAGCCTATAGCCAATACTATAGTATTGTTTCAGATGCGTATCTGTGATTGGTATGTCTAAAATCCCAGTTTATATTTGGAAACAAGGCTGTTATTAACATGATTTACAGATGCGTTATAAAATAAAGAAATAAACCCTTTTGCAATTATCTATATGACGATTCATTTTTGAACATGCTTTGCTGCTTAGATTAAAACCAGTCTTTTTCTTTCCTTTTTTTTTTTTTTTTTTTTTTACCAGTTTAAATATCTTTAAAGCAGCAATAGGCCTTGTTAGAAAGACCGTTTAGTGGCTGGATATAACAGAACACTGAGATGACAGGTGGAGGCAGGTTGTTTACTGGAACCAAAGCGGCAGACAGACATGGGATGTTTCTCAAAGTCAAGAATCCTCCTCCCAAGGAAGGATCCTGCATAGGCAAGGCAAGAGTCCTCCCTAGTATTTAGTGAACACACATTGGAACAGATGAAGTGCCCCCACGTGATCATCATTAACCCTCAGCAGAATGAGGAGGTTTCAGTTACTGTGATCATTGTAACATTCTCCAATGTTGTTGGACAGTTGGACATTCTTTTAGATTATGCAGGTACAGTTCCCCTTTGGTCAGGTGTTATGCTGAAACATCTTGGCAAAAACAAGAGACAGTAATGCCATGGTTGAAAATTGGTTCCGCACAACAAAAAATGTCGTTCTGGCATCAAAGCTACATAGAAGAGCAGGAGATTTTCTGAAGCTCCAGTGTAACCCAGGTTATTTTATTGGTGGATGCTGTAAATGTCCAGAGGTTCCCTGAACGCCTCACACACACACTACGGAGGAGTCTCTTGTCTTGTCTCTGCACGGCAACACGCAGCTAAGACAGGTGGTTTGTAGTTGGAAACAGCAAAATAAGACTTTAAGGTCAGAGTTATACGAACTCAAACTGTGTTAAACTGTTGAAGTTAGAGCTGGCGTGTCACCAGAGAGAGGAAAAGAAGAGCTGTGGAGAGAAATCTTCAGGAAGAACTCCGGCGGTATTTCCGCCATTGTCCGGATTATCCTGGTGAGTTAGCCACACGAAGCTAGCTATTAGCATCGAGGGTTGTCTGCAACAGTTGAACTGTGTGTTATTTCATCTTAAGAGTGATTGTGAAACTTAAAACCAGTCAGGATATAAGGTTGTGTGACACAATGTGAACATGGCCGATGGTAAAAAGCTATTTTAGCTGCTCATTGTTGTTTGTTTAATTGGGGCCTGGAAGAGCGCAGTGGGCGATTGTGCACATTTAGTGTGCTTAAAAGTTGATGTGTGTGTATTTTAAAAAAAATGTTAAAAGGGTCAGATATGTGTTTAAAAGCTTAAGTGTTATTTTAAAAAATGTTAAAAAGCCAAATATGTGCAGATATTTACATTCAATTTAGTTCATGATTACGGTTGTAAGGGTTTACCTGGTGAAGATGCAAAGTTTTTATTTCAAGTGATGGACAGTTAAAAGAGACAATTTATAGCATGTGATAAGCTAACTGCTCTGCACACTTGTGTGCAGGCTGGGTTTTTTTTTTGGAGGAACGATCCTGTTGTGACATCCGAGGAGCTGCTCATCTGTGGTCAAGGTCATCACCGCTGCTCGTAGACGTCTTCTTTGCGTCGGGACATTTGCTGTTCTAGGAGGGTGGTAGGAAACTGAGGAGAACTTTTTTTTGGTGCTTTTCCTCCTGAGATCTCAGGTTTTTGTTCTTGGGCCCAAGATAAACTACAAACTGAGAAAACTGACGTCATAACTGTGCGTTCACACCAAACGCGAATTCGCGCGTCAAGATTACATACAAAGTCAATGCAAAGACGCGATTAGACGAGAATTCGCGCCGGGCGCGCGATGGACGCGCCTAGCGCGACGCGATGGACGCGATAGAGGCGTTCAGCGTGGCGCGATAGACGCGAAATTCGCGTCCAACGCCTCATCGCTCGAGTTGAAAATATTGAACTTTTGGAGACGGGTATGGCTGCAGCCTGGAGCCTCTCGTCTCATGGCTCTCGTCTCATGACCTCTCGTGTCATGACATGGGCGTGTCCAACAGCAAGTCTACAGGGTCAAAAATGCAAACCGAGAGGAGAAGAAGAAGAAGAAGAAGAAGGAGGCAGCGGCAGCGGCGTTACAGGTAAATTCCCGAAGAGGCCAGTTTCTTTACTGTCCATTTTAAAAAAAATAAAACGGTTAAACTCTTAACTTTACAGTTTTAACCATCCCGATAGTTTGTAACGTTGCATTTGACACGTAAGATGATACTACGTGTCCCTTGGGTTAACACATACATCTTTATTTGAAGAAACTTAAGCGTTTACCGGGTTTGTTTTAGCTAATAGGCTACCTAACATTAGCCTACATAGAGCAGTGGTTTTCAAACTTTTTCAGTGATGGACCCCCTGAGAAATTGTTTTTCAGCCAAGTGACCCTTAATCAGCGTAAAGCAATTTTGGTTGAAAGTAAGACCACCAGTGTCGTATTTGTTAAACTTTGTAACTGAAAAACATTTGAAAACAGTGACAGACAGGCACAAAACCATTTAAAACCACAACAATAATATAAAATATAGAGAGAAATTACTAAAAATGCTTGCAAAAAAAGAAGAAATAATTAACTAAATTATAATAAAGATTGAAGACAAAATAGAATAAAGAAAGAATTTCCTTACTTAATGTAATTTAAATGAACATTTCTGCACATATAAATAATTATCAACTCAAAGTGCCCTCTTTTGGGATCATAATAAAGATTTGTTCTCAAGATGAAATCATGAACTTAATTGACAAGTGATGTCTTTATTTATTATTGTTCTTTAGGTCACGATTATAAAATGTAAATATCTAGTTGGTTTACAGACGTTATTATGTTCAGGGCAAAGTGCAGAGATAATATACAAAATGTCTTTGTTTTTAGTTCAGAGGACAAGAATCATAGAAAAAAAATATTTTTTTAACATAAGTATGCAATAACTTCTTTAAAGAAAATGTGTATCTCAGTATGTGGTGTTAAACTGGAATACATTGGATGATGATTTAAAGTGTTATATTAACATCTCTCGGTTCAAGAGAAAAAATAAAGAGAAAATAATTAGAAAATATGAAGGTACCAGGTAAATGTTATTGAATGATGTGGTGCTGTGTATGGCATTTGATTATTTTGTCTCTCTTAATTTTCTTGTAAATACAACAGTGCTGGAAAACCAGACAGACAGACCATCTATGTATATTTGTTAATTAATTTTTTCGATAAAGGGGCTGGTAAAATAAGATTCTTTTTCTCCAAACCCCTTTTTGGTCATGGAATGTAATGAAACATATGATTTGTGATTTGAATGTAGACTGTGTGTTTCCATGAGCGTAATAAATAAATAAATGAAAATATAAATGAATATAATAGGCAAATTTGTATTGTACCCCCATGTGAGAAACAGTGTCCTAGAGCAATTAACAATAGCAATTTTTGATTGCTGTTTCTTTTTCCTATATTGTTCCTTCAGGTCCACATCAGCATCTTTCCAAAAAATAACCCACCGCAGGTGACAAGATGCATGGTGTGCTGTGCACTTTTTCACTGCCCTCTTTGCCCCACTGGCATGTACAAGCCTCGGTCAAAGGCCATGGTTTTGCAGCACTTGGAGGTGCATAAAAAAAATGCGCTCCAACATGAAGGTTAGTTCCCTTCTATCAGCTTTGTGCTATGCCATTATCACTTGTTTGCTTGTAACCACTGCTGCTAAGTAAGCTTACCCTTAATAACATCACATACTAGTTAGTTTTATTTTACAGGGAAAACACACAATGTTGGACATGATGCCTTTGTCTCTTCATAGATTTTTACATAACCAAATGCAGTCAGGCCTGCAGGACTGGAAGCAGTGGCCACTTCCACTGCCCTTTCTGCAGTAGAACAACTGTCAGAAGGCAGGATGCAGAGAGGCATTTGCAAATCTGCCGGCCACTGTCTGTACTGGTGAGGACGTGTGTGTGTGTGTGTGTGTGTGTGTGTGTGTGTGTGAGTGATACTCTTCTCTAGCTGAAATATGTCTTGGACCCCAGAAGAAACCCAGATGAAGCCATTATACGGACCCAGATGACTGAAATACATCCAGTTACGTTGAAACGGGATGACTTTTTGACCCTGGGCTTTGCACAGCCTTTGGAGTCCACAGTAAGGACAACTTTGACAAAGTAGTTGTGTATAGCACACTTGTTATGCCTAGTGTTTTATATTAGTATATTTTTTTGCTCCATACAGATAGCAAATTGCTGTTTTCAGATCATCACCCAAATAGCCTGGTCACAGGTAAATAAATTACTTTAAGACATACAGTATAAAATGCTTGAATTTGGATGTGTTTCCAACCTCACTGCTTTTCAAATGATATTTGTGCCATAAGGGAAAGGATGTATATGCAGTGGATTGCTATGTGGTTCCAACATGGCTACCATCACTTTGCCCAGATACCTCATCTTTTCCGGTAAACATGACTTTATTTTTGTGTGTGGATGTGTTTACCTAATCACGTTTTTTAAATGGATTCAAATCTGTTTTACTGGGCTTTTCTATGTGTTCCTGATTTCTCTTTCAGAACGATTTGGCAAACAGGGATTTCATTCTCATACCTATTTGGAAACCTGGACACTACATGCTTTGTGTGCGTCTCCAGTTTTATTATATGACCATTAGTTTTGCACAGAAATTTAAAGTGACTCCTGTGCAAGAGTGGAAAAAATAATTCTTTGTAGAAACCCTTTTTATCTTAAATTTGTAAAGGGATTTTACTTTTGTTGACATTTATATACCTAAAATATATATTTTGACAGGTCTTTAAGCTGAGAGAGAGACGCATTCTTTTCCTAGACTCCCTCTTCCATAAACATCCAAAAGCCTCAATTGGCTTTGGTGATGAACGATACATTCCGATTTGCAGGTTTCAGTGGCATAAGTTTTTATAGTTATTCTTGGTGCTGTGGTCCGTTCTTGACCTCATAAAGTTGTTCAGTAAGCATGGTGCTGTGGTCCGTTCCTGACCACATAAAGTTGTTCAGTAAGCATGGTGCTGTGGTCTGTTCTTGACCTCATAAAGTTGTTCAGTAAGCACTGATGTTATCAGTTCTACTTACTAAGCCCTCGTCCTCAGGAATGCTTTATTGTCTGTTTTTGGAATGTTGATTAGTACTTAAAATGCTGATTAATACTTTAATTGCAGTAAACTTGCACAAACGATTGTCCCAGAAGAATGGACAGTGATCCACAGCAAGGACATCAAAGTAAATAGGTTTCTATCTATTTTATTGTTGATTAATTTTCCATTAATGAAGTGTGTTGAATGGTTTCTTAGTGTATTTCTTACTTTCAGGGTCTCCCAAGACAGCAAGATGACAGTGCCTGTGGGATCTTCATGCTAATGGTAATGTCTTTTGTCTCAAAAATGAAAAAGTAAAGAGGATTCCTATGCACACCTTTGCACTGATTTATTTGTTTGAAGTTTTGGTCAGCACCAAATAAATAATTGCAAAGGTGAAGTTGTGTCCAGGGGATTTCGTGCCCAGCACCATTGAAGAGACAGAGCAAGTGGTGTGTGTGTTGCATTCTTCTGATTGTCTTTTGTCTCAAAAAATGTTTGTATTAACAGAATCTGTAATGTGGTCACCCAATGCCTTGCAAGGTGTTTAATACTTGGCTGTAGATCTCATCTTTGATTTAAATACTGGTGGAACATAGGTTCGAATGTTTTTACAAGATTTGTATAGACTGATAAGTTTTCTGTTTTTATTACAGTATGCTCTTTACATTGTGCTGGGGGGAGATTTTGACTTCACAAATGTAAGTGTCCAAAAAATGCCCAGGCACATTATGGTGCATTGTTTTGTAGAACATGACTTCAGTGTTTGTATTATTGTATTTCCAGGATGACATGGCCACAATCAGGACATGGTGGTGCCTGTTGCTCCTGTCTGGTCATTCAGTTGTCTGGTATGATTTTTTTTTTATCACATTTACAACTGTAACATAAAAATGTGTAACATAATGCCAAAAGGCATGTAGATAAAAGTATTGTTCCTAATTTCTAGCATGTCATTAAAAAATCTTTTTCTTTTAAAGGTTAGCACAGAAAAGGACAGCTGAAGATCCCACCGTAAGAATCACATCTTGATAGTCTGGTTGTTGACAAATCTAATGATATGATCTGCATGTTAAAGGTTCTTTATTTTATGATTGATATCACTTTTTACTGACATATTAAAATAAGTTTGTGGGTAATTGGTCAGTTTTTTATGGCCTTGTGTTTTTAAACAGCTCTGTTTTATCTTTTTTACCCTGTGATAATTAAATTGTCATCTGTGTACAGATAACGGTAGATTTGCAGGAGGCAAAGAGGCCCAGGACAATCCCTCTGGAAGAGTCGGTGAGTGTGGTTGAAGTTAACCTGATAGTATGTTTGGGTCAAAATACTACCAACAGTCTACCTAATGAAATCTCGAAATGATAAATAATGTGCTCATTCAGGAAACTGTCAACCTGTTACATCAAAGGGGGATACTGGAGGTCAGTATGGAACTGAGCATGATGTATGAAATAAATTGTTCTGAAATACATGATTAAATGAAAAAGTACTATAAGTGATTTTGACATTCATTGATATCCTTTTCAGATGCCAAGAATTTGTCTGGAGGAAATACTTCTGGAGGTGGTCCTCCATGATTGTTATGCAGCACTGCTTACCTTGGCCCTAGTGTGCTCCTGTTTTAGAGACATTGTCTCTAATAAGTGGTTCAGGGAGAGAGCACACTTTCTGTGGCTTGACAGTGAGTAAAAATTATGCTTTTGATAGTTGCAGACTTTCAACGTCTCAGCACATTTCTCACATGAAATTTGATAATCCCATAATTTGTTACACAGGTGTTGCTACTTGGAGCAAGTTCTCCAGCATGTACAAGCAGGAGTTCTACACCATGTACTCTGTACAAAACTGCATTCAGTGCAACTGCACATTTAAGAGCTGCATGCCAGGTATTCACACTGTGCTTTTAACAGAATTCAAATGTTCAAAAGTAAAATGACTTTATGTTAAGAAATCTTAACACCATGCACATGAATATGCTATTGTTTTGTTATTGCTATACCCACAGGTTATGTTGGACGTGGAAAGTTGGGAGAGCTCCGGGGGATTTATTCAGACGATCCCCACCCTGGATTTTGCAGCCAGTTCTGCCAGCTGCAGTCTGGATGTTTTGAATGAAGAAATAAAAAAAGCTGCATTCTTTAAAAGACTTGTTTTATTTATATATTTTATATATGTATTATATATTCCTTTCACACATCATAGGGAAATTATTATGACAAGTGCTTATCCTGTAGTGTGAATGTGCGTGCATGTATGTGTGCATACGTGTGTCAACTAACACGTGAACAGGACAAGCAGCAGTGCCAGGCAGATATCTACAGAGCCTGCAAGCTGAGACACACAATAACACTGAGGCAAGGCGAGGCAAGTTTATTTGTATAGCATATTTCAGACAAAATGCAACTCAAAGTGCTTTACATAAAAATAAAATGATTTTATGAAAGGACAACATGTAAAAGCAACACAAAGCAACAGTACATCGAAGAGGATTCAATACTATGTATAAAACAACTTTTCAACCAGGATTCCTAAAATACAATAGGAGAGGTCATGAGACGAGAGGTTCCAGGCTGCAGTCATGTTTAACACAGGAGAGGTCGTGAGACGAGAGGTTCCAGGCTGCAGTCATATGTTTAACACAGGAGAGGTCGTGAGACGAGAGGCTCCAGGCTGCAGTCAGTCATGTTTAACACAGGAGAAGTCATGAGAGGAGAGGCTCCAGGCTGCAGTCATATGTATAACACAGGAGAGGTCATGAGACGAGAGGTTCCAGGCTGCAGTCATATGTTTAACACAGGAGAAGTCATGAGAAGAGAGGCTCCAGGCTGCAGTCAGTCATGTTTAACACAGGAGAGGTCATGAGAGGAGAGGCTCCAGGCTGCAGTCATATGTATAACACAGGAGAAGTCATGAGAGGAGAGGCTCCAGGCTGCAGTCATATGTATAACACAACTTTTCTACCAGGAAAATCTACCAGGATTCCTAAAATACATTACAAAATACAATATTACGTTTAAAACAACTATATTGTCAGTAGCGAGCTTTACAAAATACAATAACTATAGTGTCAGGCGCGAGCTTTTATTCTGAAATTTAGAAGCAGGAAAATCTACCAGGACTCCTAAAATACATTACAAAATACAATATTATGTTTAAAACAACTATATTGTCAGTCGCGAGCTTTACAAAATACAATAACTATAGTGTCAGGCGCGAACTTTTATTCTGAAATTTAGAAGCTCGGGGTGCGTGGCTACTTTATCACCAGAGGAGAGATCATGAGACGAGAGCCATGAGACGAGAGGCTCCAGGCTGCAGCCATATAGTCTTGAACTTTTGAGGCGAATTCGCGTGACGCTGTGCCGCGAAAGCCAATCAGCGTTGAGATTCTCCCGATGTCACTGGCGTGTGTCAACAACAATAAACTGCTACTCACAGGAGACAGATGGACAGACGCTCCGCAGCTGAAATGGAGCAGCTGTGGTTGGTGTCCTGCTGGGAGATCCTGGCGCCAACCCTCGCCAACAGGTCCTCAAACTGGGCCCCAGTCAGCCTGAAGTACTGCTGAAAGCGGCTATCATCCAGACAGAGTTCCTGGAGGAGGTGGTGAAACTCGCCGAGCTGGATGCGCTTCTGCAGGATAGGGTGAACCCAAAAACGACGGCGTTTGGCCCTCCGACGCATCTGGGACTTCCAGAGCAGGTACAAAGCAGCGATGGTGGTTATCTTGCCATAGTCGTCAGTGACGTCTTGACGCCCCGACGTCCAGTTGTTGATGCCGAGATGAAGGAGAAACTTATCATTGCGGTGTGCGGCTACCCGGAGCTATATGATACTACGTGTCTACTCTGCAGAGACCACAACAAAAAGGAGCAGGCTTGGGTGAAAGTTGCCCAGGAGACTGGTCTACTTGGTAAGTTCTGTAAATATGTGTCTTTAATTAGTTTGCAGAATGGTTGTACTATGAACGTTAGTACTAGCTTAGCTCCGGTTAGCACAGCCGAGACAAAAAAACAAAAAAGCGTCTTGTGGCAAAATCTGCAACATCTGCCAGCCAAAAACATCCAAAGACAAAGAGTCACATCAAAGGTGCAGTAGTACACCTGCCATTACAAAAAAGACAGGGATGCTGTCCATATTGGGGAGAAGGGTTGATAGAGCAGCAAACAGTGTTGATGACAAATACATGTACAGTGGACAACCTCCTGTATATGCTTCATATGGCTATTAAGAGGAGACCTGGGATTAAAACTGACCTTAATGCAAGTTCCAATAATTGGATTTCCACCCTACTACAAGTCCACGAACTTTTTGAAAAGAAGGAGTGGTCCCGGGGGAAATTATTGTGGCTAAACACCATTGGGCGATTTAAAGGGACTTCATGAGATGCTTATGGGACAGAGGAAGACATGTTTGCATGTCGTCTTGAGTATCTCATGACAACAGAAATCATGCAAAAGTGCAAGAATGCAGCTTGTTCTGTTGTGAGAAGGCGAGTCAACAGTATTGATATCTTGTAAGGATTATTTAATTCTGTCAAATGAAAATCAGTGCATGTTTTTTTGTTAATCAAATGACTTTACTTGCGAGAAATAGTATAATTTATTCTAAAACTACAAATATTGGTTCATTTAAGTTAACAAAGATAGAGACTGGTCATATTTATGTTAATCTACATATCTTACATGTGATTTATTTATTTATTTTAAGGTGTGAAGACTTCAGTACTTTACAGGAAGATGTTGACAGGTGGATGAATGCGTCCCTTACAGCTCCATGCAAAAGGTAAGTATACAGTATGCAAACAGTTGTTTGAATCATACAGACCATTCTCTTGAATGCAGTTACACAGCTCTCCTGCCTAGTTGTCGGTTTAGTCTGACATTTTCATAGTTCTATAATATTTGTTTTCTAACTTTTATCTCAACAGAGGTCCTGCCCCATGCACTGACAGTGAGCAGACACTGCAGTGTGTCTTTGTGAATGGACAGCCATGTGTGTTACTGGTCTCAGTGATACACAAAGCCAATCTCAGTCACAAGCTACATCCTACAGCCTTGCCACACCTGGTGACAGTTCTTGGTGGGAAGTAAGTAAATACTTAACACTTTACTGTGTCACACTTGTACATGTTATTGTCACTGATTTTATTTGTTTACATTGCTATTCTAATGTAGTTTGAATTCATTTGTGAGTGGTCATCACATTTTTCTGCTATACTGTCAGCACCCACAAAGGTACGAGCCAGCTGCAGTGACGTACCACTTGGGCACAAATAATCACTTGGCATTCCACAAACTGGGCGCTGACAAAGGCTGGCATTTTTATGATGGCCTTGAGGAACTGCTCAACCCTGGCAAGGGGGATGTTTTTATCACTGACACATTAATGAAAAAGAAACTTAAGGCTAAGTGTAAAGTTAGCCATTGTGGACCACAATGGAGCTGATGGAAAGCTGAGGGTAAGTCTAACATGTCATTACTTTCCCATATATTGTTCCCATGGAACAATTTTACTAAAAACAACTATGAAATTACCGAGCAACATCTAACCTGATCCATTTATAATGTATCACCCTGTTATAAAATGTGATAATGAAAACACCCATTAACCAATTACTAATTTTATGGAGAAAGTGCAAGTTCAGTGAGGAAACAGCTGTACACCATCCTCCTTACATGGACTGCACTAGACCTCAACAAAATTGTGGAATTGTGGGGCTTTGCAAATATGTTTGGCATAGCGCTGTATCAGATAACGCGTATTGTCATTATTACCGTAAACACTTTGTATCAGCACATTTTGATACCATAGTAGTTAAGTCAATTAGTTTTACAGTAAAGCAAGTTTCATTGCAGAGATTTAAAGGCACATATGTCCACTGTGGAAAGAAAGCCACTCTTTGGGGTATTCTTCCCTCTTGCTGTCAATGGAACTGATGAAATAGGCTGAGACATGGCTATGGCTAACACCACCACTGTGTGTGAGCAGATAAGAATGGACATTTTTAAATATTCATGTTTAATTACTTTCATAATGAATTCAAAATTAATAGTTTTCAGGCCATTCTGTCCAGTGAGGAGGAGTCCCACTTTTCTTTTAAAGATAGGTGGGTCCCAATCATCTTCGATGATGATGTGCAGCTGGACAAGATTGTGAAGTACCTGTCAGACTTCCTTGACAGCTGTGACACATTCTCTATAGAAGTCTGCACCATGGTGTCTTTTGACAGGATCAAATACATACTTAATGTGATGCTGTCAGAGGTAGGTCAACAGCTGTTTGACTTAAATTTATGAAGTTATATACATGAATGACAGTATTCCTATTACTTGTGCATAGTACAATTAAGAGAAGCGTTGGTAATAAAGATTTGACCTCAGAAGATGTGTACTTTTCTGTTCTATGAAGATCAAATATTTCTAATGTCAATCTTTAACCTTCTGCTTAACCGTATAGTGCAGTACATTTTCAGATAAGTTACGCGAAGAGAGTTATTAAAAGATGAATGAGAAACTCAGGAAAATGGAGCATTTAGGGACATAGGTTTAATTGTTAGCAGTTATTGTACAAGACACCAACAAACTGAAAAACTAAAGGGTCGAGCAAAAGAGCTTTAAAAAAAAAAAAAAGTAGCTAAGACTCATTGCAGGAAGGCAGTTCATGCAAAATAGAGTGGCTACAGCCTTATGCCTTACAAAAATAAATGTA
The DNA here is from genome assembly GCF_011397635.1 of Epinephelus fuscoguttatus. NCBI lineage: Eukaryota > Metazoa > Chordata > Actinopteri > Perciformes > Serranidae > Epinephelus > Epinephelus fuscoguttatus. The sequence continues at coordinate 42,019,324 of NC_064767.1, read as the reverse complement.
TTGTGGTATGCAATGGATGTACTTATAGCACACCTGAATAATTAATAGTAAACCAATGTAACACCCGAATTAGCTTCGTTTTTGTAATGTCTGTAGGAGATACAATATACAGTACTATGTGACAAGTGATAAGCAGGTCTAATATGTAAACTCTGGATAATTGGGTAGGGTCAGAATCATGTCTGCAGGTAGATGGGAGGTCAGGTGATGAGGAAAGGGAGGAACACAAAGAGGACAACTGGTGGCCGGGAGAACAAGAACAGGGTCTGAAATGATGGCAGATGTTAGTAAAGCCAACAAACTATTTTAATCAATCAGGTATTCATAATTGTGATAATTACTGTAATTGTATTGTTCAAATGAGAAATAATAACACTAATAGCTAAAGGCAACAATAAAGGCTTTGGAAGAGGTTTGCAAACTGACGGTGACGGAAGCTGTGACAAAAGTGGACCATGGCCAGATGAAGGAAAGGTAAGTGCAAATCATGACTTTTATAGGATATTTCCCAATTGACCAGTCGATGAAGATGTGTTTAATGTTTCTCAAGAGATAACTTTTTTACTGTTTTGCAGTGAGAAAGAGATCTTCATGTCCATCAGAAATGAGATGGAGAGACATGGTTTAATCTGAAAAAAAAAGATATTTAAAAAATGGAAATGTCCCGTTTTTGTCATTCTCACAAATACAATAAAGGTTTCACAGATCAGAAACTGTGTCTGAATGAATGTTTAGCCTCTGTAGGATAATCCAGTCCAGATTTGAGAGGTCTACACATAGTGGTTTTTGATCTGGACCCAGTCTAATGTGGTCTATATGCTGAAAAAAAAACCAGTCAAATGTGCCTTTATTGAGATTTGAGATTTATTTTGAGATTTATTTATTCAGGATAGCCCCTTGAGATGAATCATCTCATTTTTGAGAGGGTCCTTCTGCAAAATGATAAAAATAATACAAAGTCAAAAAATGAAAAGACATACAGTGTAGCACTTTACAGGACTTGTAACATACACACGCACGCTTCCACAGACACAAACACAGACAAGGCTCTCCTAACCCCAGCTACTCCATAAACAGCCAAATCTCAACTTAGTGATCACCTTAGTAATATCCATGCTTACAACTAGGAAAAAGAAAGTCAAAAATATCGATTAATACAATTAATATAGAAAATAGAACAATTATATGAACAAAAAAGTAAATAAGAAATAAAATAAAGGAATAAAAAATCAGAAACAGGAACAGGGAGTTTGCAAATGAATTACAAGTGATGCTTTGAAACTATGAAAAGAAGTAGTAGACCTAAGCTGGCATGGGAGATTGTTCCAATCAGACGGAGCTTTGAATTGAAATGAGCGACAACCAGATTCTTTAGATATTCTAGGAGTGCGGACAACACAAGTATACAAGTTCACACACACACGTACACACACAAAAGCAGAACAAAGTCATGACAACAAGACAGAGCTCAGTCTGCAGATTTTGTGATGGGACAGAATGAATGCATAAGAAAAAGAGCTGCCACAAAATCATTTAATTTCCATTATAATAAACTGACCTTACAGATAATAGGAGAAGTAGGAAAGAGAAAAGAAACAAAGAAAGAAAAAGTAGAAGAAATTGGAATTTAAGTCCCAGCTAATAGGGATCCAGCTAAGCAGACAATTAAACAGAGGAATAGGGAAAAAGAAAGTGGGGATAGAGAGCGAGAGAAAAGGAGTTTGAACTAGTGTAGGGAAAGCAAAAGTAGAGATTAATAAAACATCTCCCTGGTGAGGCATCATCTTAAATAAGCCTTAGTCCCGCTCTCAATTCAATTTCAATCAATCAATTTTATTTATACAGCCCAATATCACAAATCACAATTTGCCTCACAGGGCTTTACAGCATACGGCATCCCTCTGTCCTTATGACCCTCGCAGCGGATAAGGAAAAACTCCCCAAAAAAAACCCTTTAACGGGGAAAAAACCCCTTTAACTCTGCACAAAAAAGATTGTAAAAATTAAATGAAATAAAAATAAATAAATGAATAAATAAAAAAATGAGACAATAAGTCCCAATTAATTTGAGACTTTAGGAAAAGGCAACCAAAAAGACAGTACTTGAACAGAAAGTGCCCCTCAATGAGAGTAGAGTCTTTACGACAGATTGCAGCTAGTCACGGATTCCGCTTTACGACAGTTCCACAGTGGTTAAAGGGCCAGTGTGTAAAATGGGTTGAAAACAGTGACATCAGTGGTCAAATTCTAGATTGCAGGGCTCACTCGCTCACCCCTCCTGTCGGGTAAATGATGGCGGCCTCGTAGGGACAAAAAGCCTTGCGCACGACTTTTTCAGGAGTAGGTCTATCTAGCACCGAGGTGAATGTTTATTTAGATATCTAAACCATGTTACGATATTGTAATGAATCCCTCACGAGCAGGAGACCAGAGGAGCGTTCGGGAAAAAGGCCCGTTTAATTGAGCACTCCAGAAACTCTGGTAACACTCCACTCTGTTCCAAACTCTGACTCTTTCTCATAACTTTACACATATACTCGTTTACCATACTTGGTGGGGACCCCACCGCCCCTCTCAGCTCCGCCAATCTCCAGCCCGCACACTGACTGACAGCGTAGCCGGTAAACAGTGCTCAGCTGTTTATTTAACCTAGCAATATCTCCGGACTATAGTAGCTGCAATGGACGACTTTGAACGTGATTTTGAAGAGTTTCTTGTAGTGGACACAGACCCAGAGCCATACCTGTTTGAGCCGGAGCATACAGATGAGGAACTCCATGTGTTTGATGCTGAGCGGGTGAGAAGAGAGGCTGAATGCACATAATGGAATTTGGTGCTACTGCTGCCATTGTTGGGGAGATATATCATCAGGAGGAAAAGCGCCACAGAGAGTGCATCACAAGGAGTGAAGTTGCGTCTTCTTTTCCTCGCAGAAGACGGTTGGGGTTCATTCTCTCCTATTGCGTGGTAAGTGTGGTCCATTCGCAAACTTTATAACTAAAAAAACCTTTTCACTACTCTCTATCGACGAACTACTAACACTCTGCTGTTTCTTCATCCTTCTTCCTTCCTTCCGCTGTCTTCGTTGGTTCATTTATACACACAAAACGCGTTCTCTGGCTGGCTGGATTGTCCACTCGGTCTGCCGTACATACATGGCGGCGCAAGATGGCGACCTCTCTAAAGCAAGGCCCTTGCTATATATATATATATATATATATATATAAACATAATTATAAGGCTACGAAAACCAAATGAATTTTATTTTATAGCGATCATACACTTGTATAAACATATTAATGGGTAGAATATTCAGATTCAGATTCAGACTGACAATAAACCATGCCAAATATTACACACTGGCCCTTTAAAACACTTTAAAACTTACACCTCAGGAGTTCTTACCTGTCGGGATCCTTCGGGAAACGGTGGAAGGCCAGGTGCGGGGTGCTCCACTGATAGTTGTTGCAGTTAATTGCACTATAATGTTTTCTTTTACTTTTTTTCTCCTCTCCCCTGACATCTTGCATGTTGTCTGGGCACAACAGTCCAAGCTCAACAGTCCAAAATGGCGGTAGCGCCCCTAGTGGCTGTTGGCAAAAATTCAACGGAGCTTCGCCTCTTGGTATCCATGCTCTCTGATACGGCTACGTCGGTAGCAGCCTCCTCAATCGATACGAATCCGCCATGAATCCTTAGATGAATCAATTGTAGAGTCATGGATTCGGGTATCGCGAGACTAGCAATCAGTTGACTGGCTTTAACAGTTTGCATCTCGAAAACAATGCGAGAGCCGGCCCGGCGGCATGCTCTGTACCAGGCATTACTGACAACGATAATGGATGTAAACATCAGCGCCAGCTTGACCAGTGGAGATGAGGAACAGAAGCTAATGCTGGTTGGATAAACCAGGGAGCAGCCAAGCCGCAGCAGAAACTAAAGGTGAATCCTGCCGGTTGTGAGTTGAACGCGGGGTCACAGACACAGACAGAAATACGTATTCCTGTCAAATACGGCGGCGCATGATAACAGCTTACCGGCCGGCGATCGAGAAGCCCGGCTCCAGGTCCAAGAAGTCTTCATCGGTGTCATGACTGCCCAAAAATACCAGCCAAGCCCTAGCAGCAAACAGGTATGTGACGTGTCAGAGGAGAAACGAGCAGTTCACATTTCCACAAACCTCAGCGCACTTTAGGGACTGTTCTTTACTTGTCAGAGGAGGAGGGTGGCTGGTTGATTTTTATTTTATTTATGTATTTTATTTTGATCCCCCCTTATGTTAATCACTTATTGATGCTGTTTTTGAAGTATGAATAAGTCAATAAGTAATTTATTCCATTGAAATATCATTGAAATATCATTGATGTATTATAGAAAAGTGATTTATCTTTTTATAAATGACAGAGTGTAGCAAACACAGAGAAATAGCCTGACATGCATCAGTGATAAGCTGCTAGTCATCACAGTCCATGATATCAACTATTAACAGATGTCAGATTCTGCTCCTACATTGCATGTTATTATTTTATTCTGCTTTATGTTTATATTGTACAGCGTTATAATAAACTTTATTCCAGACTCAAGTCCATATAAGATACATACAAAAACACAGACAATACCATAAAAACAACACAAGTAGGTTTAAAACACTTAAATTTTACTTAAAGTTCACTTCACTTGAAGTTTAAAACTTCTTCTCATTTTTATATTGATCCCATCCAACAAAATGATGTTCATTGTTCTGTTCAAGTCTTTTTTTGGTCCATGTCTAAAAATAAATACATTTGACATGTGATTTTGTTGTTGTTGTTTGTCTTTTTATTTTATTTTTGCCAGTGCCATACAGCAACAATGCTTGGGGATGTGGTCTTTTACAAATTTGAAAATACTGAATGTCACTTTTATAGAATTGGCTTCTTTATTTTGTAATGTATTATTAATGTCTACATCAACAAATGTTAACCATAGAATCGAATCGTATCGAATTGTATCGTTCCTACACTGTATCCAATCGTATCGAATCGTTCTGTATTAAAAATATATCGTTTTTGAATCATATCGTAACCCGTGTATCTAGATACGTATCGAATCGTCTATCACAGAGAGATTCCCAACCCTAAAAGTAACAGTAGAAGTATGACTAATGATGACAGCAGCAGCAGGAGGCATCTGGCAGGACCACGGCAGCAGCACAACCACACACGTCACACTATCCAGGCACCGCTGCAATATGAGTTAACTTGAGAGACAGTGAATCACAAAGGCTTTGGAGAAGAAGCTGAGTTAGTGACATCCAGAATGGCCGAGTAAGCAAGATGCAGTAATAGGATACGAGAAGGAGAGAAGGTGCCCGGTGTATTATAGGGGGTTCTCCGGCAGACTAGGCCTAAGTCAGCCTAACTAGGGGCTGGTACAAGGCAAGCCTGAGCCAGCCCTAACTATAAGCTTTATCAAAGAGGAAAGTCTTAAGTCTAGTCTTAAATGTGGAGACTATCGTCTATTCCTAATCACTACTCCTTGACCTCGGTGGGAAACGTCATGAGGTCAAGGAAAGATGAGTAGGAGAATTCATAAGGACTTAGGAAAAGAGAACCGCGGAGCTGAGAAAATCCGACCGCACTTACGTTGGGCTACGTCATCATGCGACGACGGATGTTATTGACGTGGGTCTGCTGTGGTGAAACTACAATTCTGAAGATGGACTACAAAATGCACAAGATGAGAATGTTTGGGGCGTACGTTCTCATCGTGTTGTTTCATGCAGGATATATAAATGTGGACAACACGGTGAAAGATATTGTTTAATTACTAAGGTCGGAATTGAATTAAAAAAATGAATATAGGCTGAAGCCACAAACTGAAACGAAATTGTCACATTGAGAATGTTTGCTCACACTCACCCATCTGAATCCCAAGTAGTAAAATGAATTAATGATATTACTAAAGGCTGACAATACAACAACGCTCAAATGAATAAATGACTGATGCTAACTGAGCATATGTTACGGTGCGTGTCCCCTCCGTCCACAGCTGTGTTCAACTTGTTTGTTTTATAACAGGATAAATAGATATTAAATGCATTATTTTGTTTTTCCGTGTGAATAAAAAAAGAATGGAAATCCACGTACTTTTTCCATTTTCTTCTTCAAATGGGCAATTGGAGGCAAAATTAGACCACAACCAGTAATTAACTTGTGTTTGGCCTTTATTGTTAAATCAATATTATGTGGCCCTACTGCACTAATAAATAGATAGACTAATAAATAATAATAATATTAATAATAAAAGGGACGCTGCTGTGCCTCGTGCGTAAATGTACACAGCGTCTCTCTTTATGGGGAAACGTGCTTATTGTTTCTGCTGCGGGGTTGGGGTGGGGTGGGGTGGGGTGCTCGCTGCAGGTATTTAATAACCTCAGGCAGATATCTTTTAACGTTACAGTCTTTTGTATTTTTTGTTATGATCCTTCCACTGTAGCTCTGCAGGGAAACACTGTACAGGGGAATAAAAAGTGGGAAGCAGTAACTTCATTGATTATTTAAATCTCCAGATACGCCAAGTATATGCGCATTTACGCATGAGGCACAGCAACAGTACTTCATTGATTATCTATCTATTTTTTATATTCAATTTTATTTACATAGTGCCAAATCACAACAAAAGTCATCTCAGGGCACTTTACATATAGAGCAGGTCTAGATAATACTCTTGAATCTATCTATCTATCTATCTATCTATCTATCTATCTATCTATGCCATAAGCATAGCCGATGCCAATGTTTTGAGATGCAGTAGATCTCCTTCCTTTCTCGGTCATATTGATCTTTTTCTTTCCTCATCATTTGAGTTTGTGAATGGTGCGTAAATATTGCCGCCGCAATGACTTGTGGGATGGAATTATCTCCTTTCCTATGCTAAAGGAGATCTGAAAGGAAGCATTGAACCTCCTTTCCTTAGTGTTTAGAGAATTCGAACAGCTCTTATCATGGCAGCCGCTAAAATACTTCCGGGTCATTTCACTCAGCTAGGAACCTTCCTAAGCAAAAAAGACTTTCCGAACGCAAGGGGTGTCTGCCTCCCAGACCGCAACAGGAAGATGATTCCACAGGAGAGGAGCCTGATAGCTGCAGGCTCTGGCTCCTGATCTACTTTTGGAGACTTTAGGGACCACGAGTAACCCTGCGTTCTCAGAGCGCAGTGTTCTGGTGGGATAATATGGCACTATGAGCTCTCTAAGATATGACAGAGCTTGACCATTTAGAGCTTTATAAGTTAACAGTAGGATTTTAAATTCTGGATTTTACAGGGAGCCAGTGCAGAGAAGCTAAAACAGGAGAAATATGATCTTGTTTCTTAGTTCCTGTTAGTACACGTGCCGCTGCATTCTGAATTAGCTGGAGAGTTTTTTTTGGGGGGGGGGGGCATTTTCAAGCCTTTAATTGATAAAACAGACACGCGTGAAAGGGGGAGAGAGAGAGTGAGTGAGATGCAGCAAAGGGCCACAGGCTGGAGTCGAACCCGGGCCGCTGTGGCAATAGCCTTGTACATAGGGTGCCTGCTCTACCACTAAGCCACCGACGCCCCTAGCTGGAGAGTTTTTAAGGACTTACTAGAGCTACCTGATAATAGAGAGTTACAGTAATCCAGCCTTGAGGTAAAGCGTGGACCAATTTTTCCGCATCTTCTCAGTTCAGGATAGGCCTAATTTTCGCAATATTACGCAGATGAAAAAATGCAGTCCGTGAGGTTTGTTTTAAATGTGAATTAAAAGACAAATCTTGATCAAATGTTACTCCGAGGTTTCTTACGGTAGTGCTAGAGGCCAGAGCAATGCCATCTAGAGAAACTATGTCATCAGTTAAAGAGTCTCTGAGTTGTTTGGGGCCAAGAACAATAACTTCAGTTTTGTTTGAATTTAACATCAGGAAATTGGTGCTCATCCAGGTTTTTATGTCTTTAAGGCAATTATGAAGTTTAGTTATTTGATTACTTTCTTCTTGCTTCATAGATAAATACAAGTGTGTATCATTCGCATAACAATGGAAATTTACAGAGTGATTTCTAATGATGTTACCTAAAGGAAGCATATAGAGAGTAAATAGGATTGGTCCCAGCACAGAACCTTGCGGAACTCCAAAACAAACTTTAGTACGTAAGGATGATTCATTATGAATGTGAACAAACTGAAAACGATCAGATAAATAAGATTTAAACCAGCTTAGTGCAGAACCTTTTAGGCCAATTAAGTGTTCCAGTCTCTGCAGTAGAATTTGATGGTCAATAGTGTCAAATGCTGCACTAAGATCTAATAAAACAAGTACAGAGACGAGTCCTTTGTCTGAAGCAATCAGAAGATCATTTGTAATTTTAACTAGTGCTGTCTCAGTGCTATGATGCACTCTAAATCCTGACTGAAATTCCTCAAATAAATTATTATCATGGAGAAAATCACACAGCTGGTCTGCGACTACCTTCTCAAGGATCTTTGAAATAAAGGGAAGATTAGATATTGGTCTATAGTTGGCTAACACTTCTGGATCCAGGGTGGGCTTTTTTAGGAGAGGTTTAATTACAGCTACCTTAAAAGACTGTGGTACATAGCCTGTTAATAATGATATATTGATCATATCTAATATATGAGTGTTAACTAAAGGTAAGACCTCCTTAAGTAGCCTAGTTGGGATGGGGTCTAAGAGACACGTTGATGATTTAGATGAAGAAATCACTGCAGTCAGTTCTTGAAGAGAAATTGGGGAGAAGCAATCTAAATATATATTAGGTCTTACAGCTGTGTTTGAGGTTAGATAGGTACTATCTGAGGACAGGAGGTCATGAATTTTGCCTTTAATAGTTAGAATTTTGTCATTAAAAAAGCTAATAAAATCATTACTGCTAAGGGCTAAAGGAATACAAGTGTTAAGTGTTCTCATGCATTTTTTTTTTTTTTTGAAGATATTTTTTGGGGGCATTTTTGCCTTTATTTGATAGGGAAGCCAAGCATGAAGGGGGGAGAGAGAGAGGTAATGACATGCAGCAAAGGGCCACAGGCTGGAGACGAACTCGGGCCGTTGCAGCAACAGCCTTGTACATGGGGCACCTGCTCTATCCACTTAGCCACCGACACCTCCTCATGCATTGTTTTAAGGAGACTATTATTGTTTAGATACATAAAGTGTTGATATCAGTTTTGCACACTCAAGTAAACAAGTTAGTCTAAGTACTGTGGACTCAAAATAAACAAGGTAGTCCAAGTATTGTGCGCTCACAATTAACAAGTTAGATTAAGTACTTTGGACTCAAGATAAACAAGTTAGATTAAGTACTGTGGACTCAAAATAAACAGGTTAGATTAAGTACTGCGGACTCAAAATAAACAAGTTAGATTAAGCACTGTGGACTCAAAATAAATTATAATTGCTGGGCAGCAATGGCTGGAGTCAGGCAATTTTAGGCAGATTTGAGCAACAAGAGGCAGAATAGGAAGACAACAAGAAAGTTGCCCTCACAATGTACATTTTGCATCAGTCGAGACTTGAACTCACAGCCTCTGACACCAAGGAGCATTGTCTATCTGACTGAACTAATTAGCAAATGACATCTCATTTGTGGCTTCACGAATTGACAAAGCCAGCCACCAGGACAGCAGCTGTCAAGGCAGATTTCAAACTGCTGTCATAAATTCAGTTATCAAGACAAAATTCTGAAAATACACATCTTGCATCTAGACAGCATGGAGATGTTGTTAATTTGTTTTTAACGATTGATTTACCCCATAAGTGAAAAACTGATGTGTAAAGATGCTCTATTCCCATTGACAGCAATGGTTCACATGAGGACATAATTCAAAATGCTGTCAAAAATTCAGTTTTTGATATAAAATTCTGATATTTGCCAAACATCATCTACAATGACTCCAAAATGTTGTTAAAATTTTTTTCATAAACATTGAAAACTTATTGAGCAAGAATTTGCAAATATATGTTTATAGTACTGTTTACCATGAGAGGCCCACTGAGACATATTTAGGGTCCGGGCAGCTAAGCTGCCAGGACACTATTGTAATCCTAGGTATTCTTCTTCTTTCTTCTTCTTCCGAGGAAATCATACTTCCCATGGATGAAAACTCACCAAACTTTGCACAAAGGTCTAGTCTCATGCTAGATACCCTCAGCTGTAAACTCAAGCCAATAGTCCTGATGGTGGCGCTACAGCAAGCGTCTAAAGTTCAAAAATTTGAAAATTCATAACAAATCAACCATACATGCTACAACTTCACAACTTTCATCAAACTGTAGCCCCAATACTGAAGAAACTTTTGTACATTTAAACCTGTTAAAAATTATGAAGTTCATCACTCTGTTTTTTTCAAAAACTGTAAAACTTCTTAAACCTATCTCCTCCCACAAGTTTTGCTCAATTGACACCAAACTTGCTACAGAGCATCTTCAGCCTGTCCTACAAAAACTACATTTCTCCGATTTTTGATTTATCAAAAATTGAGCCTTCAGTGCATCAAAATGTTTGACTGTAAACGGTAGTGTAAACATATACATGCAAATTCTTACTAAATAAATCTTCAGTGTTCATGAAAAAAATGACAAAATTCTAGAGTCATGGTAGATGATGTGTGGCAAATTTCAGAATTTTATCTTAAAAACTGAATTTTTGACACCATTTTGAATTTTGCTCTAATGTGAACAATTGGAAAAATGACATTTTTAAACATCAGTTTTTCACTTATGGAGCAAATCAATCATTGTTACAAACAAATTACCAACATCTCCATGCTGTCTAGATGCAATATGTGTATTTTCAGATTTTTGTTTTGATAACGATAATTTTTTACAGTGGTTTGAAATCTGCTTTTCCATGCATGGACGGCTGCTAAACCTGCACATCTGGCTTAGTCAATTTGTGAAGCTACACATGAATTGTCACTGACTAATTAGCTCAGTGAGATAGAAATTGATCCTTAGTCTCAGAGGTTGTGAGTTCAAGCCTCAGCTGATGCAAAAGGCAGCTTGTGTTGTTAAATTCCTAAATGTCCGGGGGCGCTCTGCTCAGAGGCCAACAGCTTCACTGAGTTGCTCTCATATAATGATTGGGAAGGCAGGCCAAGTCCGTCCAATCCTGCTTTTTCTCGCGTCATCAAAAATAACAAATCAGGAACTGAGAATTCAGTACTATTTCCATTTCAATCAAACTCCCTTCCGTTTCAATCAAACTCTCTCACACAAACAACTATTCTCATTTGCATAACCTATCATTCTGTCTTACATTCCCTGTCATTTTGTTCCTTACACATGATTATTTGCATTCACATGTACAACTAATTTCTCTTATATATGCTATTATTCTGTTTCAAATATAATATTTATTTTTTCATACATATATTAGAACTTTGTTTTACATGCAGTCAGGTCCATAATTATTTGGACAATGATACAGTTGTCGTCATTTTGGCTCTGTACACCACCACAATGGGTTTTAAATGAAACAATGAACACCTGCTTAAAGTGCAGACTCTCAGCTTTCATTTAAGGCTTTTTTCAAAAATGTAGCATGGACCGTGTAGGAATTACAACCATTTCTTCACACAGTCCCCCAACTTTAAGGGCTCATAAGTATTTGGACAAACTAACATAATCATCAGTTAAACAGTCAGTTTTAATACTTGGTTGCAAATCCTTTACAGTCAATGACTGCCTGAAGTGTTGGACACATAGGCATCATCAGATGCTGGGTTTCTTCCCTGGTGATGCTCTGCCAGCCCTTTACTGCAGCTGTCTGTACTTCCTGCTTGTGTTTTGGGTGTTTTGCCCTCAGTTTTGGCTCCAGCAAGAGAAACGCATGCTCAATTGGATTCAGGTCAGATGATATGACTTGGCCATTGCAGAACATTCCACTTCTTTGCCTTAAAAATGTCTTTGGTTGCTTTTGCAGTATGCTTCAGGTCAATGTCCATCTGCACTGTGAAGCATCGTCCAATGAGTTTTGAAGCATTTAGTTGAATCTGAGCAGATAATGTAGCCCCAGACACTTCAGCTTTCATCCTTTTTTGGTGATTTTTTGCGCATGGGAAGTAGGATTTCCTCAGAAGAAGAAGAAAGAATAAGCAGGAAAACAAGAGGGTCCTGACAGGACTGCCTGCCCGGCCCCTAACAAGCTAGAGTAAGTACTGTAGACTCAAAATAAACAAGTTATTTTTACTTTAAAATAAAGAGTTTACTTTACTTAATTTTTCTGAGGCAATGAGTATGAGTACACCCAACTTATTAGATTTTACAGTGTATGTGTGTATATATATATATATATATATATATTTATATACACATTACTGTGTTTATACAGCATAGTGGCAGTTATTGACTGTTTATACTGCATCATCACAGTGTATTCACTGTGTTTATACTGCATCGTCGTGTGTTTATAGTGCATCGTGGCAGTGTACTTGTGTACTAGTGCATCGTGGCAGTGTACTTACTGTGTTTATACAGCATAGTGGCAGTTATAGACTGTTTATACTGCATCATCACAGTTTATTCACTGTGTTTATACTGCATCGTCGTAGTGTATTTATTGTGTTTATATTACATCATCGCGGTGTATTTACTGCGTTTATACTGTATCATCGCATTGTATTTACTGTGTTTATATACTGCATCATCACAGTGTATTTACTGTGTTTATATTGCATAATTACAGTGTATTTACTTTGTTTATACTGCATCATCACAGTGCATTTATTGTGTTTATACTGCATCATCACAGTGTATTTACTGTGTCTATATACTGCATTGTCGTAGTGTATTTACTGTTTATACTGCATCGTCGTAGTGTATTTACTTTGTTTATACTGCATCGTCACTGTGTATTTACTGTGTTTATCCTGTATTGTCGCAGTGTATGCATTGTGTTTATACTGCATCGTTGCAGTGTATTTACAGTGTTTATACTGTATCGTCACAGTGTAATTACTACATCATCACAGTAGAGTGATAAAGTATATACTGTTTATACTGACCACACTGCTAATGGCACAGCTGTAATAATGGTCTTTACTAACTGTTGCCAGCTAATTTTGAAGCTTTTGTGCAAATCTATCTTATATAATAATGTGATTTCACTTATTGTTGTCACCTCGTAAAAATGTAATGTTTTAAAATCTTTGACCTTTGCACTCATCAAGACAAAAGAAACCCAAGACAAAACACCACATAGTTTCTGTCATTTTATTGCTGGCATCAAGATTTAGACACATTCTTCCTTGATCCACTCAATTTAAACAACATTCTAACAAGACTTCCAACTGACATACACCCAGTTGACATTCTGCATCAATTCCTGTGTGAAACATGATATATGGTTATCGAGGGCCTCTACACAAACAACAACAACAAATACTGCTGCAATGATTTTCAAAAGGAGCTATAATGTATGAATCAGAATACAAAGAGAACAGAGAAAGAAAAGACAATACAGAGTGGAAGAGGCCATCTTACTCAGTGCTACCACTCTGCTCAATTTCAAAGATGTTCCTTATCACCAGATGACACAGAGTGTAGTTCCTCATAACATAACACAACATAACACAAGAACTTTAATGAATAAAAGTTAAACTTTACACAGAATAGAACATATTATATGTCAGATTCCCTCTACCATAACAATGTGTTGTCCACTGTAATGATAATCTGATTTTTCAGTCAAAGAATAAAATGACATTGTCAGATGAGAAGATAAACATCACTTTCATCTCTGTAAACACATATGTCTACCAGCCAAGGTTTTGTTGAGAGTACAATATTGGTCACAACTGCAACCCTATTAAGGCATGTTGTTTCTCTTTTGATGGAGCTAGGCTACCTGTCTTCATCCAGTCTTTATGCTAAGCTAGGCTTAGCACTTCCTAGACTTATCTATCTCTCCTGGACATAAAGTAAATGGACCTGCATTTGTATAGCACCTTTCTAGTCTTCCAACCACTCAAAGCGCTTTTTACACTTCGAGTCACATTCACCCATTCACACACACATTCATACACTAGTGGCTGAGGCTACCATACAAGGTGCCACCTGCTACTCAGTTTTAACACATTCACACACCAATGGAACAGCCATTGGGAGCAAGACGACTGATGCAAACTGGAGGAGCCCGGGATCGAACCGCTGATCTTTCGATTGGTGGATGACCCGCTCTACCTCTGATCCACAGCCAGGGATGAAACTGACATCCAGCCTTTCCTCAGGCAAACAATTTGTCTGTTAGTCTATTTACAGTGGACTAACACAGCTGAGTTTATGACTTCACATCTTCTTTAGCAGTCATTTAAAGCCACACAAGGAAATATGGATAATGGAGGCATAGATTACTGAAGAAAACACACACACACACACATATATATATATATATATATATGTGTGTGTGTGTGTATGTGTGTGTGTGTGTGTGTGTATCTATATATATATATATATATATATATATATAAAATATGAAGTCTGAATATATGGAATGAACCTTGATATACACACACACACACATATATATAGAGAGAGAGAGAGAGAGAGAGACATATAGGAAATTCAGGAAATTATATAATATGAAGTCTGAATATATGGAATGAACCTCGAATATATTGAACGAAAGTCAGAATATATGGAATGAAATCTGACGTCATTAAGGCACTAGTGTTTCCTCTGTATGCTTGTATTGGATGCTGCAGCAAGAACACAGTGAATATAAGTGAGTCAGTGAGAGACATAGTGGCAGCAATTTTAAGCAATATAGACATAGTAATTTCCACATTGGCTAATGCGCTTTGTAATGTTTACCATACCCAATACCACAGTATGGTATGGGGTGCCGTTTGTAAAGTGGCTCACACTGAAATTAACAGCAACATTTTGCCACATTTAGCTTCAAACAACGTTTAAAAAAGTGGTGTGAATTTTTTAAAGTCACTTTTTCCACATTTACAGCAATATTTAAAATACATTAAATATAATGTCACAGTTAAATCTAAATATTATATGTTAAACCTAAATGTTAAATCTAAATCTAAATCTTTAATCTAAAGAAAACATGACAACATCAACATGACAACATCATTTTAGGTAGTTCTTATCACACTGATGTATGTTCAAGTGTTCATTTTCCCCAATTAGTTTGGTTTTAATTTGTTATTTGATGCTATAAACACAGTCTGACCACCCAGGCTTTTATTTTGATACTTCTGCTGACCGGCAGTGTGCATTTGCATATTTGCTAAATAATTAGTCGATTTAACATTTATATTTATATTTAACATTTTGATTTAACATTTAATATTTAGATTTAACTGTGACATTATATTTAACATATTTCAAATATTGCTGTAAATGTGGTAAAAAAGTGACTTTAAAAAATTCACACCACTTTTTTAAACGTTGTTTGAAGCTGAATGTGGCAAAATGTTGCTGTTAATTTCAGTGCGAGCCACTTTACACGTACTGCAGTACTGGGTGTGGTTAACATTACCACGTGCATTAGCCAGTGTGGAAATTACTATGTCTTCATTGCTTAAAATTGCGGTCACTGTCTCTTGCCAACTCACTCATATCCATCCAATACAAGCATACAGAGGAAACACAAGATGGCACTAGTGCCCTGATGACGTCAGATTTCATTCCATATATTCTGTCTTTCTTTCAATATATTCAGACTGTCATTCATTCCACATATTCAAACTTCATATAAATATATACATGTATGTGTATACATACATACATATCTATCTATCTATCTATCTATCTATATATATATATATATATATATATACGCTTGTGTTTCACAGTGAAAACATTATTTTGTTTTAAACACTTAATGAACAATCGCGTCATTGTTAGTCTCTGCATCTATCACAGATGACACTGATGAATCCCTCAATGGTTTACTGTGACAGGGATCTTTATTGTCTTTGCTGTATTAAGTGATCAAAAGTTTGATTTACTTATAACACCTACATCATGTATTTTCCAGAACTGATACTTGACCAAGCAGTTTATGAGCTTATATATGCTGTATGACATTAGTTATACAGTTGTGACAATAAAGTGGGCGATGGAGTGGATTCATGATTAGATTATAAAAACATGATACTGAGAAATGTTTTATGTTTCCTTTATTGAAGCATGCAATAATACTCTTATTGGGTCTATTAATATATCACTTTTACTTTCAGCTTAAAAGACTTTTACAGGTGTAGATGTCATATCCAAGAATAACAACATTAAAGCCCTGCTAGCACCCCAAAGAGGCTGCAATGTTGATTTCACCCCACAATTAATACTCAAGTGTTGGATAGATCCTGTAGATTCTAATGTAGCTAGTCTTAGAGCCACAGCCTCATGAGGAGTGATATTAAAGTTTTTCCTGAGAGGGATGCTAGGGGAAAGACTGTGGGCCATTAAAATATAGCAGCCAAAGACTATCGGTATGTTGTTCTACTGACGTGTGTGACTCCTGTTCTGCTAGCAGATACCACTCAGCATAGCCATAGACCAATTCCTGCTGGCATACGCCACTGCTGTCACTGCTATGTGCCCCATAAAACTAACATTTCACTTGTGTGATGACTGATGTCATTCTTGTTTTAGTGTCATGTGGTGATTCTTTGTGAACAGAGGTGTTGATTGACTCTTTGTTTTTTTCTGAAGCTGTAGACTTGGGTGTGAGGGATTAGGATACGGGTTAGGTGATACATTGCTAGTGGCTCCCTCTGCCGGGCATCCACTGACATGTGCTAGTGCCAGTGCATGTCACTCAAGACCCCAAACACCAGGAACCCAGGTAGTCAGCCAGGAGGAGGAACTTCTCTGTACTGAATTACATCACACATTTCACACATTTATTATAAGATTAACAAGAATAAAATTTATTGCAGGACTGTTGTATCAGATTGCTTTACACAGGGCAGGCTTTGTTTCATTGTCTCTGTGTCCTTTAAGTACTGTCATATGAAGACACACCTGCAAGGAGCAGCACTCTAAAAATACTGGCAGTGCACAGCTGCAGGATTCATAATTTCACTCACTGAAATATTGAACCACAGACAACAAATGATGAAATATAAGCTGTTGTCAGTTACCTTTTTTTTTTAACAATAATGCAACCATTGACCATCATTTCACATGAAGTATTTCCACTTATTCTGGTGTATAGATTAGTCTATCCTCCATAGACCCTCTGATCAGATGGGTGACATTTGGGGCTGATACTGAGAGTAGCCTTAAGGCCCTGACACACCAAGCCGACAGTTGGCCGTCAGTCAAAGTCAGGCCGTTGGTGAGCGTCCGTCGCCCTAGTTTTTGCGGTGTGTCCCGCACCGTCGGCACTTAAGCGTCGGTGGCTTTTCGGCCGATTGAGCATGTTGAATTGGCGGCGGAGCTTGTCGGTGAGAGAGATCATTCTGATTGGCTGTTCAGGTTTTACTTCCTCGCCCCTGTAGCAAGTGAATCTGCCTGTAGTGAAACTGGGGCTAACCGATGCTTCCTCCTCAGGTTCCACTTCACTCAGCTGCCCGACAGACCCGCTGCTTCTTCTCACTTTAACCTGAATAGCTGCAGCATGACCGGAGGGAAACACAGCCAGTTAGCCTCCCAGCTAGCCCCAGCTCTCCGTTTGGATCCAACCGGAGCACCGAGCCCCGGTTTGTTATTCAGGTTAAAGTGGGAAGAAGCAGCGGGTTTGTCGGGCAGCTGAGTGAAGCTGAGTGAAGTGGAGCCTGCGAAGGAAACACCAGGACCATCTGGATGTAATAGTCCGTGGAGGTGCTGCGGTGGTCAGCTGCACAGATAGGAAACCCCTCGGCTGACAGGATGTACCACTCTCTCACTCTGCTACTTTGTTTATCTCATTTCCTTTCCTTGGACTTCCAGTTTCCCTTTTTGTGTTTTTTCCACTCACGCAGGCGCAGAACGTACATGCTACTTGGCCGTTGGATGTAGTCTTTGTAGTGCGTTCAAATGGAACTGACACAGGCAACGTGAGGCGACGTAGATGATGCAACAGTTGGCTTTTGTCGCCGCTAGTTCTTTGATGTCGGTTTGGTGTGTCAGCACCTTTACTAGTTACTGAACACAGTGTTCAGGCTCTGTCCCGTCCATCAGTCAGCTAGTCAGTTAGTCAACAGCTGTAGTGCTGCGTGAGCAGCAGGCTGAGGTTCGAATGGAGCCAATCATTCTGCCCATCTTTGTCTGACCGTTCCTGCCCTGCTGGGAGGTGTTGGTGTTCTGGCGAGACAGCTTAGCCGCATGACTGGCCGTCTCCTTGATCTGCAGCTCCAGGTGTTTCTGGATGGCCAAGCCCAGCTCTTCAGGGTCCACAGAGGCCCCGTACACTTCCCATGTCATCCCTTCTGCATCCCACTTCACCTCCTTCACTGGGGTCTTGGAAGCCCCACCCGGTTTCTTGCCTATGTCACTGTTGGTTTTCAGAGTCTGAGTGCAGGAGGTCTCGCTCTTGCTCTCCTCTGCTAGACAGATCTGGGGGAACACATGAGGTGTGACCATCTGTCCTGTCTGCACCCCAACATCCCTCAGCTCTCTGTGGGCTGTCATTGTCCCCATGTCCTGGGTTATGGTTCTGACATGGCCAACGGGACTGCTGCAGCACGCTTCTCCACGAAAGTGTTTTGGGGATTGTGGCCCAGCACCAGGGGGCAGCAAGCTGATCCAAGAGCAGTTAAGGTTGCAGCACCGAAGTAGGTGCTTGGCATCCAGGCCTGTTTCACTGACAGAAGAGATGAGGCGAGGCAGGGTGAGGTGGTTCATCGCTGAAGGAGGTGCCGCTGTACGCTGGATGTCACAGGTTGGCTCTACACCTGCCAGGCGTGGCAGCAGCTGGGACGGGGCTGGGATGGGTTGGGGATGACAGTAGGCAGCAAATGTGTCCTCAAAATTGACATGATGGTTATAAGAGCCATAGCAGAGTGCCTTGTCACATTTATGGGGAAGATGGCTCCTTTCTTCAGTACCCTCCACCTTGCCTGCTGCCTCAGGGGACGAGATACAGACACACCTGCTCTGAGGCTGCTGTACATCACTTTCTCCACTGTTGGGCCCTCGGCAGGTAGTGGTGATAATGTTGCACTGCTGCAGCTGCATGGGCTGCTTGCAGGCTAACATGGAGTGACTCTCAGCCTCTTGGACACTTTTATCTCCATGGTAAGCAAGCCCACAAGTCTCATTGACTGGAGCCTGGGGGGGCATTCCCTGTTTAACCACAGGTAAGGTTTCTGAGTGACTCCTGTGAACAGGTAGAGAGGCTGACTTTATGTTCTGCCTCGTCCTACCAGCAACAAGGCTGTCACTGATTGCATTCACAACTGTGTCGTGGTGATGTGACGGTGTATGTGTCTCAGCCAGACTATGGGGGTGGCTTGAGGCCTTGGGAGGTACACATCGTTCAGATTGGCTTTTGTCTTGTTCACCAGGCTCCCTATGGACATTCAGACTGCTGTAGTTAGTTTCCCTGGTAGGAGAACTGACTGAATGATCTTTACAGATCTCCTGTGGCTCCTCCTGGCAGCTGTTATCTGGTCCTCCAGCCAGTCTGGAGGGTGTTGTTGCCTGTATCAAACTCGGGGTGTTGAAGAGTGACTGACCAGACAGGGTAGATTCCAAAGAAACAGCTTCCCCTGGTGGGTAGAGCTCTGACACAGGATGCCCAGCCTCTGCCATGGAAAACCTTTAAGAAGAATAAGAGATAACGTGTAGATGTCTCACACACACAATACAGAAAATCTCATAATTCTTGCACTTCCAATTTGCAATTTTGTATCAAGAGTGTAAGATTAACTATTGATCACTGCATTGCCTCATTGATATTGGGTCAGGGAAACCGTGGATGGCTGTAACATTTTTGACATTTCTGTCTGTATTATGGAGCTCTTTTAAGCCAGAGCATTCAAAATGTGATACAAACTCCAACAGAAAATTACAGAGCTATCAGGATATATCAAAGACATCTGGATTAGGAAAGCAGGATTTCTACAGATACCTGCAAGTCAGGGGCTACTTTGAAAAAAAAAATTCAAAGCTTGGAGACAAATGAACACAACCTTATTTCTACATTTTAAAATGCATACACAATGGGAGAAAATAAAAAGTTGGTTTCAAATTTCAAAGACTCATTTTACAAAATATATGAAACAAAAATGGGAGAGAAAATCGGACAGAGATGGCTGTGCAAATAATCGTCTGGTGGTCGCGATTACGATTTTGAGGTGAAATGAGTTCAAAATGAATGAAATCGAGGGTAAACGATTTTTGGTCATGGACACCTGGAGATGTTATTTTGTCTTCTACGGAAGCCGTGCATGCACAATACCGCCCCTTTCCCTCCTCTCCTCTATTCACTCCACGAGCCAGTCAAGTAGGTGAACTACGAATAATGCGAGGGGCAGGTGATCGTGGAAAACTTCAAAAACAGCGTGCGGAAAATGACAGAGGGAGAGCGAGAGAGGTTGGTCTGTGTGTGTGTGTGTGTGTGCGTGCGTGCATCTATGGAGCTACATTTGTTTCTTTATTATTCAATCAAACAGTATAATATTGCAATCAAAAAATGTTTTATTGCAAGTAAAAAATGTTTGATTAAAAAATACTAATTCAAAAGTTTTGTTTGTAAATCCTTAAGTTTTGTTTGCAAATCAAGTCAAAAAGTTTTGCGAGTAAAAAGTTGAACCTGGTGGGCGGGGCCTAAACTGAAAGCTATAAGACATGTCTCTTGGCCAGACTCAATCGGAATGACAGCTTGCAAAGCATTTTTTTTTTCTTCTTCTCTCGTTTGGCAGATTGAAAACAATTTAAAAGTGCATACCGCCACCTACTGTACAAGAGTGTGGCAACATCATGTCATTTAGCCTGTTTCTTAAATTCTACTCATCAGCCTAGTACGCTTGCAAAACAACATGGGAGTTCTGTAGTTCACGGGGAATTCAGTGCGGAAGCTGTGGCGAAAATCAATTCAGAAACCGAAGTTTTTCAGGCTTCGGTTTCCAAAAAAAAATTCATCCACATGAGTGGTGTGATAAAAAAAACATATGATACACATGCCAAAGCAGTAGGTGGCGATGTAACTTCGGAAAGGGCATTTTAACCAATCAGAGGTTAGAGTCAATACCGGAATAGGGAAGTGCGGAAAAAAAAAATAACGTGATCCACAAATATAGCACAACCTAATTCAACAGCAGAGGCGCCTGAACGACCAACTACACTTCCACGAAAGCAGTGACGGGCCTGCCAACGGAGGTCCGACCCGGCCAGATCCAGAACCTCCGTTGGCAGGCCCGCCGCTGCTTTCATGGTAGTGTAGTTGGGGTAGATAGCAACAGAAGCAGCCTCCTTCGTTGGTCACTAGGTCGAGCAGCTGGATATAGCCTACCATCCAAAGAGAGCAGATAGCACACTCACAAATAAAGTTAGTGTGACATATAGGGTATTTATGTGTGTCTGCCCACTCAATTGGGACATTATTTTATGCATATGATATCGATTTTGTTATCTCTACAGATACCATACAGATACCCCCCATTCAATTTAAAGCATAACTGATTTGAGTAAAGGCATGAGAGCAAATCTGGGTATATAAATGGTTGGCTCTTCAGTTGGCAGTTACACCTAGAGTAAAGCTACTGAAGACCAGCAAAATCAGCGTTTGCTTTCAATTATTCTTTCAGGTGGGTAAATGTCACCTGAGCACCTTCAGATTTTAGTAGTGTACCCTTAATAGAAAATTTGTTTATATAGTTTGTATTGTGCTTTGTGATATTGTTTGAGGGAACTGTAACGTAAGGTAACTGCACACAAGTGGATGCAACCGTCACTAATGCTAGCGTAGTTCCTCAGAGATTACTTTAATTTTGACAATCTAACCTGTGACAACACATTAGTTAAGGTTGTAAGGACTGTAACTGTTGGTAGCCGTTGTTAATTTTGTTTAAATATGTTGAATTATAATTTTATGGGTTATTGTTTGTTGGACGATTGAGCTAAGCTAACTGACGCTAACGTCAGCTGTCACTTGTTGCCATAGCAACAGTAAACATTCACATAAGGGTTAAATGCAGAGTGCAGAATCAAGCTTCATTGTAAATATAGTTAAGATACATTGTATTTAACACAGGATGTGGGATTTTAATAGTTAGTAAACTTTTAGAAAAGAGCTTTTTACCATTGCTCTGACGTCAAACAATGAAGACAGGTAATAAAACGATTATCCTACCTACACGCAACCACTGGCACCGGAGTCTTCCAAAAACTTCACCCTGGACTCCGGTTTCAAAGAAACGTGGTTTCAGGGGCCCAAAAGTGTGGTTGCGTGTGGCCAAACAGCCAAATCGCATAGAATAATACACGGTTTCAGAAGTACATGGGTCCGTGTGGACTAGGCCTAATAATAGCAAGAATGTTTTATTTGAAGTGGTGCATGTGGATTGCTTTTGTTTAGCCAGGGCTCTCTTCGCCTACATCTACGCCTTAGCATCTGATGGGTCCTCCAAAGGATCTGGCAAAGCAGACCCTGCTAGAAAAACCAGCATAGACCAGCATCATTTCCATGCTGGTTTATGCTGGTCTATGCTGGTTAGATGCTGGTTTAGCTGGTGAGTCAACATAGCTATGCTGGTACACCAGCATGTTTGTTGCTAATGATGCTGGTGGACCAGCATGGTATTGCTAATGCTGCTGGTGGACCAGCATGGTGCTGGTAATGATGCTGGTGGACCAGCATGGTATTGCTAATGATGCAATGATGCTGGTGGACCAGCATGGTGCTGGTAATGATGCTGGTGGACCAGCATGGTATTGCTAATGATGCAATGATGCTGGTGGACCAGCATGGTGCTAGTAATGATGCTGGTGGACCAGTTTGGTGTTGCTAATCATGCTGGGAGGACAAACATAATTAGCAACACCACCAGCATGCTGATCCACCATTACCACGAGTATAGTAGCATGTTGGTCCACCAGCATGGTCTTTCTCATGAAACTGGTTACAGAAAGTGACTAACATTTAATTAAGGCTAGCTGTCTTACTGCAATAAAGTAACCTAACCTCTCACTCTGCATTTTATAGCTGTACAAAAACAGTATGGCCTTCACAGGGTCTACACTGTCAACACTATGCAGCAGCATAACATTAAGTGTTTCTGTCCAACGATGGTCTTTGAAATAGACCGCTGGTTGCTACTATTAGATGGTCTTCATTGTATACTGTAAATAACACTGAGTAACACTTCATCATGGCACCTGTTAGTTAGTGGGATACATTGGGCAGGATGTGAATTAATTGACTCATATTTGTTGATGATCAAATAAAGTACAGTACAACAATAGCCAACAGTTATAACCTATGACATTTTATGACAAAAACATTAAACATTGTGATCTTTGACATTCATTCATCTGACAGTGTTGCAAACATTCATATAAAGGAGAAGAATCAAATGCAGACTGCTGTTTTGTCCATTGTCTGGCATGCACTGGCATGGGTAACACACACATCATACAAATAGTAAGCAAAAACAGTACATTACATAAAGAAAATCAGTTCATATGTACAAGATATAAAATATGAAAGTGCTCTAAAATTATCATCCTGGGCAGAGAGGATGGGGGAGGGGCGTGGGGGCAACAACTCTCTTTAGTCACACCTTGGCTCATGTGACTTTAAAGTGATATTCCACTTTTCAAGAATAATTGACTCAATATGTACTCTCCACTATGCTGATGTGAGGATGGTGAAGATCTTCAGTTCACAAAACAATCCTGTAGTTTCCGCAGAAAACAGGGTTGCAGCTAATTAAAGTGAATGGTGACCACATTTAAAATATTAAAAAAGAGCACAAAACGAACACAAAATGTCTCCATCCTGCTCTCTGTGGTGTAATCCAAGTGTCCGTGAGCCGCGACATTAAAATGTAACCACAAAAGACACCATTTACACCATGATAGCATCTAAACAAGGCATTGATGTATCGCGAGACTTCCTATCTCTTAATGGACGCACGTGTGAAGTCTCGCGATACATCGACGCCATGTTTAGATGCTACCTGGCTACAGTTGACATTTAGGCTAAAAACATGGTGTAAATGGTGTCTTTTGCAGTTAAATTTTAATGTCGCAGCTCACGGAAACTTGGATTACACCACAGAGAGCAGGATGGAGACATTTTGTGTTTGTTTTGTGTTCTTTTTTTTTACATTTTATCCATGGTCACCATTCACTCTAATTAGCTGCAAGGCTGTTTTCTGCTGTAACTCCAGTATTGTTTTGTGGACTTAAGATCTTCACCCATCCTCACATCAGCATAGAGGTGAGTACATATTGAACGGATTACTCTTGAAGAGTGGAATATCGCTTTAAGGACCCGCATGACTAGGCCAACCCTCAGGACCACCTCCAAGGTGTTTTGTCCCCACCTAGACTTAAAATACCTGGGTTTATCACACTAGCCTTTAGAACTGAAGAGACCTTTGGGCTGAGAGGAGAAACATATACAAGAATCAAAGGGAGTCCAGTTACCCTCAACTTCAGTACTTAATGACTGAATTGGCTGTTAGCTCATTAATGTGCTCATTAATGACACTGCAGCTAAATACAAAATATCATCTCAAAACAAATGATCACAACTAGTCTCTCTCAATTGCATTTGGGAAGTCACAAATATATGTCTGATCATCTGTTTTCAACATGACAAATTTCTGCTCCAACCTGTCAACTGATATCAGACAAAGTGGGGAAAAAATACTTTCATTTACAAGTCTGATATGGGGCACAAAGCCATTCCCTTGTGATAAAGGGAAGCATATTTGTGTGTGGAGTTCTTTAAAGAGTACAGCAATTTCTGTACGTCCACCTGATGGAAAGCTCACAATGTTCTGAATTTCCCCATAAACACCATCACTGAGCTTAGCAAAACAGTCCCTCCGTCTTTTACTGAGGCTGTAGTTTTTGCAAGTGTACACCAGTCCTTTATGCACCATCCTCTTGTGGACCACAACTTCATCAGGTGTGTGTTTCTGTGCAGATTCAAAGGCACGCTTCTGATCATGGGTTGTTTGAGTCACCCTGCCAGTATCTAACACAGTTGTATCCTAACATTTTGTGACATTCTTAACTCTTGAGGTATTTGTCAGTTCGACACAGAACTCCTTCACTTGTTCACTAACTGCATATCGTTTGGTGAAGAATGGTATTGCTCTATGCAACAAAAATTTGTTGACAATCTGCAGAGCCACGCACTTTGTTCCATGAAACAGTTTTAACAAACTACCATTACCACTTTCAAAGACAAAAGCTGAGTGTGCCCACAGGGGTCCCCACAACTTCACTGACTTTGCAAGATGAGTTAGTAAGTGAACATTGAATGTCATTGAGGTTTCCCCGTACAGCATCTGAAACCTTGCCACAAACTTAAACAGCATCTCATCTGCCTTGTTGATGTCCTCGAAAGTGATGTTCTCTTTGAGAAGTAGGAATACTGCAGACACCAGTAGGCCTAGGTGCTTCAAATGGCGTGGCTGCAGCACACCACTGAGGACAGGCAAACAGTAAAACAAGAGCCACGCACGCCACTCCGAGGCCTTCCAATACTTAAAATCGGCAAGGGGTCTGGGCAGTCTTGTTATCAAGTGGGGTGGTTTAATGTCCTTGATCCTGTTCTCCATTACCCTCATTGTACTGGGACTCCCAATATAGTAATGCTGATCACTGTTGCTCAGTAGAAGTTCTGTGAGCTGTCTAATGACTCCAAGTAACACAGCATGCATATAATCTGGGACAAATCCCCACACAATATCAAAATAGGGCATGTTTATGAGTGGTGATGGACCTTTCACTCCTCTTACATTTCTATTTAGTGCAAATGCTTGCTCCATATCTGCCAACATTTCTTTGGCTTCTCTTTCAGGATATTCTGTTGCAGTCACAGTGTATTTCACCTGTTTGTCTACAAGAGTGCCAGGGTGTAAACAAAAGCCACAACCGAAGTATCCATTGAACTGTGTGGTGTTTTGCATTGCTGGTCTTGCCTTTGAATCCACACAACAACAGAGTCCAACAATCTTGCTGTTCACACAGGTTTCATTTTTTCTCCATGATACACCTTTGGATGCCAGTGTTTTGGCCTGATCAACAAAGGGTCTGAGAAAAATCGACATGACTGGCTCTTGAGCACCAAACCAAAGACCAGCAAGCACAACATTTTTGAATCTCATTTTGGGGGGGAGTTCATTTAAATGAAGTTGTATTGGCCAAATTGAAAACTTGGAGGACTTGTAAATAGGTGACCCATCAGAATTGAAAATGTATGACAAATTGTTTGGATGAGACAGAACTCCACCTGGTCTTGACAAGTTTTTATACATTTCACCATCATATATGTCAGATATGACATGGTCACATTCTGTCCTTTGTTGTTTGTAGTTAATGTTGTTTTGAATTTCAGGGGTTTCGAGTAGTGTTTGGATTTGAGGCGCAATTGGGATATTGATAAAGAAGCTTCCACTGTTCAACGAATTAGTTTCAATAGGCGTCTTACAGTTTACACACTCTGTGATGTTTTTGTCCTTTATGTCCTCCTGTGTACCAATATATATCTTACATGTTTTGCAATAAAAGTGGAATTCTACAATGTCAGAATTGTTTTTAAAAATTCTGTTAAACATGTATTTGGATCTGGGTAACACCTCTTTGCCAAAAAGAGAATTTATGAGTTTCAACATGTCATCCAGTTGTGTCCCTGTTATGTTATGCCTTGCTGCATAACTCATCACCATGAGCACAGCCTCAGCCCTTGTTGTTGTTCCAGCTGATATTAGTATCGAGTCCATGTCTGTGTCAAAGCCAATCTGTTGGAAAGGGTCATTTTCAGGAAGATCTTCAGTTTCTGATTCAACTTCAGAAACACTGCCTTCAGACGATGCAGTAGCAGTCCATAGACTGTCACCAGGTGAAGACATGAGCTGGAAAATGACAAAGAATGTCATGGACTGGACAGGAATGTTCATGAGGACATTGCAGCATCCATATGCTAGGACAGTAAACCTAAAAATATGTTCTGAAAAACACTTTTGGCATATTGCAACAAATCGTATACATTTACACTTGCGTGCTGAAGTCACCACTCCAAAAAGCTCAGTGGCTTTGACAAGCAGGATGCTTGGATGGACCCAGAGACAAGAAAAGCGCTACACAAGAGTGAGTCCATTTACCATTTACAGAATAGACAGAAAGTAGAAACACTTGAATATGTGCCTATAGTGGAATATTGGTTTTAATGTTTAGGTGCTGATGTGTATTGTGTCCTGAAAAAAAGATACTATTTTCTCTCCCGTCTTATCACTGCACGCCTATTGAGAGCTATGCAGAGATAGCTGTATGGAGTTAGATCAGTCTCAATATTAACTACAGCTGTGGCACCACCATTTATGATTCACTCTATCTCTTACAGCTATATGGAGTTAGATCAGTCTCAATATTAATAAATGCACACAGAAGGATTCACAAGTACATGTTAAGATTTGTATATAAATGACTCTGTCTACACAAACATTTTCAATGCACACACATATATTTGGCATTTTATATAAATGTAAAAAAAAATCCACAAATAACCAAAAAAGCTTCACAAATGTATTTCTGATGCACACACAAATATTTATCGTTTTAAATATATGCAATTAAAATCCACAAATACATGTATTTTTATATATTTCATTTATTAGGGGGCCAAGTCCGCGGGGGCTGGGGAACGTGTATGCAAGGCATACGAGAAAGAGAATTAATGTTCTCTTTCTCTCGTGTACTCTTGACCCCAAGGGAGGGAATATGGAGAGGTATAAGGAATTAGCCTATGTTCATTCATGTTCTGTGACGTTATGTCAGTAAATGTTTTCTTGTTCATAAAATTGAAAACCTGTTAAGTCTTTAAAAAATATGCATGTCCGATGCGGCTTGTCTGTCACTCGCCAGGATGGCTTCACATCAGATCAGAACAGCTCTGTGTGAAAATCTGTAACAGCACATGAATGAATGAATGAATTTATTTGATGATTAATCGATGATAATAAAGTGCTGGAATCCATTGATTCGTCTATTTTTTAAAGACTTTATCTAGCCCTCTGGTACAGTTGGGGGAATTTTCGGCCATCTCCACTTTAAATTTGGCCATAAATTTCACTATGTTGCATCACATGGGCAGAATTTTTGTAAAGAGTATTAATTTTATGTGATTTTAAGAAATTTAATTTAAAAAAATTTTGAAAGGTCAATAATACACTGTAGGCACATTGGCCATCCTTTCGTACTGTTAAGACCAAAAAAGGCCACTGACAAAAACTGCTGTAAGAATATGTCAGATAAATATTTTTTGCCACTTTTTTTGCATAAATGTTTTAATTAACCTTCTATTTCATAATAAATCTGATGGTACACAAAAACTAATGATGCATCAAAGTCGGTGTTGTTACTAATCTCTGGTGTATCCAACACTGTGATAACAGGTAAAAAATCTCCAGGCTCCAATAATTTTTTATTGAAAATCAGTCATTGTGGGTTTTTTTCCCCCCAAAATCGTTGACACCACTTATAAAATTGGCATTTAAAATATTAAAATTCAAATTTTTAAAAAATATTTAATAGTTTTGATCAGAACTGAGATTAATTAATCACAGTCTTTATATACAAATCTTAACATGTATTTGTGAATCCTTCTGTGTGCATTTATTAATATTGAGACTGATCTAACTCCATATAGCTGTGAGAGATAGAGTGAATGATAAATGGTGGTGCAACAGCTGTGGGTCCAACTTCAGCTAGCACCACTTCTCTTGTCTCTCCTCTCTCTCTGCCCATTATAACTCCATCTGATGAAGTTTGGCATCTCTAGCTATATTCCGGTTCATAAAGGTTTCCCTTGGTGTTGATTCCCTTGGTGTTGATTCTGTGGCGCTGCGCCGCACATTGGGCCTCATGCAAGAACCGCTCGTACGAACGGATTTGTTCTTAAGTGGTGTGTACAAGAGATTTAAGAGAACTTGTGGCATTCACCAGTTTTCTCGTATTTTGAGTTTTCTTTCAGATACGAACAGAATTTACGAGTAATCCAGGCCTGTTGTAGAGTCATGTGCAGTCAGTCTGCTGGTATACAAACCCAAGTTATTCACTAATGACTGTATATTTCATTAGTTTGAAGACATTTCGAGTGTGAAAAATAAATTACACTTCACAGTTATATCGACATTATGTCATGGTTTGAGTTTCTGTTGCGCACTTCCTGTTTTATTTTGTAGTCTTGTTTCCCCTTGTGTGTCTTTGTTGTCTTTACTTCCTGTCTTTGTCTTTTTCCCGCTCTTTTTTGATCACTGATTCTGTTCACCTGTTTGCTGACCCACCTGTGTCTGATTAGTTTGTCTATTTAGTCCCTGTGTTTCTCTGTGTCTTTGTCAGTTTGTGTGTTGTTTTTGGGTGTGAGTTCCTGAGCCTTTCCAGTGTTTTTGGACTCCTTCGTGTTTGCTGTTTGGATTTCCACCTTGTTTTCTGGACCTTTTGTGCTTTGAAGTAAGCCTGTGCCTGTTACTTTTTATTTTGTTATTAAATTACCGTTTGAACTCTGCCCCGCTGTGTTAAGTCTGCTTTTGGGTCCACCTGCCTAGTTGTATTTTGACTCACATCGTAACAGTAAGAACTGACCACTATGGACCCAGCAGACTTGTCACTTGTTGAGGAGCTAAAAAAGGCCTGCTCAGAATTTGACCAACTTAACTCAGCCATTACAGGTTGCACAGATTTTAAGCGGAGAATTTTTGTTTATTCCTTGATGGAAAAGACTTTTTTATCAAGGCCCAAGATTTTGTGTTTTCCGCAAATAACTCATAACCTGACAGTGATCGCAGACCTGAAGCGAGAATTACAAGCTGAATTGGATTCTACCTGCAATTCTGAGCTCAGCAAGGACTTGCTAACCCACCAGCCACCTGCCTCAGCTCAGCCTGCTTCTCCTCAGCCTGCTTCTACCAGCCAGTCCTCAGCCTGATCCTTCTCCTACGCCAGTGACTGAGAAGCTTCCCAGACGGAAACGTGGCTCTCGCCGACGTCATGCCTCTCAGCTACCTCTCAGCTGCCCAGCGCCACGGAGGTTCTGCTGCCCAGCAACCCAGTCTTCGTCTCTACTGTCCCGGTGGGACCGTCGCCACCATCTTCTCTTCCGGTGGGGCCGTCGCCATCATTTCCAGCCCTGGTGGGGTCGCCGCAGCCATCACCTCTTCCGGCTGGGTCACCGCCACCATCTCCTGTCCTGGTTGGGCCGCAGCTATCATCTGTTCCGGCTGGGCCGCAGCTATTCCCTGTTCTGATGGGGCCGCCGCAGCTACCTTCTGTTCCAGCTGGGCCGCTGCCATCATCTCCTGTCCCAGTGGGACCGTTGCCACCATCTCCTCTTCCGGTGGGGCCATTGCCATCATTTCCAGCCCTGGTGGGGTCGCCGCAGCCATCACCTCTTCCGGCTGGGTCACCGCCACCATCTCCTGTCCTGGTTGGGCCGCAGCTATCATCTGTTCCGGCTGGGCCGCAGCCATTCCCTGTTCTGATGGGGCCGCTGCAGCTACTTTCTGTTCCAGCTGGGCTGCCGCCATCATCTCCTGTCCCAGTGGGACCGTCGCCACCATCTCCTGTTCTGGTGGGACCGTCGCCACAACCGCCCTCCCCGGTGGGGTCACCGTAGCCATATCCTGTTCCGGCTGGGTCACCGTCACCATCTCCTGTCCTGGTTGGGCCGCAGCTATCATCTGTTCCGGCTGGGCCGCAGCCATTCCCTGTTCTGATGGGGCCGCCGCAGCTACCTTCTGTTCCAGCTGGGCCGCTGCCATCATCTCCTGTCCCAGTGGGACCGTTGCCACCATCTCCTCTTCCGGTGGGGCCATCGCCATCATTTCCAGCCCTGGTGGGGTCGCCGCAGCCATCACCTCTTCCGGCTGGGTCACCGCCACCATCTCCTGTCCTGGTTGGGCCGCAGCTATCATCTGTTCCGGCTGGGCCGCAGCCATTCCCTGTTCTGATGGGGCCGCCGCAGCTACCTTCTGTTCCAGCTGGGCTGCCGCCATCATCTCCTGTCCCAGTGGGACCGTCGCCACCATCTCCTGTTCTGGTGGGACCGTCGCCACAACCGCCCTCCCCGGTGGGGTCACCGCAGCCATATCCTGTTCCGGCTGGGTCACTGTCACCGTCACCATCTCCTGTCCTGGTTGGGCCGCAGCTATCATCTCTTCTGGCTGGGCCGCAGCCATGTCCTGTTCTGATGGGGTCGCTGCAGCTATCTTCTGTTCCAGCTGGGCTCTTGCCATCGTCTCCTGTTCTGGCTGGGTCATCGCCATCGTCTCCTGTTCTGGCTGGGCCGCAGCCATTTCCTGTCCCGGTGGGGCCACCGCTCCCACTTCCATCACCTGTTCCGGCTGGGTCATCGCCGCCATCGCCTGTTCCGGTGGGGTCATCGCCGCCATCACCTGTTCCAGTGGGGTCATCGCCGCCATCACCTGTTCCGGTGGGGTCATCGCCGCCATCACCTGTCCCGGCTGGGCCACAGCCACTTCCTGTCCTGGTGGGGCCATCGCAGCAATCTCCCGTTCTGCCTGGGTCACCGCCGCCACCTCCAGTCCCGGCTGGGCCGCCGTCACAGCCATCGCCACCTCCAGTCCCAGCTGGGCCGCCGTCGCCACCGCAGCCATTGCCAGTTCCTGTTCTGGCTGGGCCGTCTACATCGCCACAGCCACTCCTAGTCCCAGCTGGACCACAGTCACCTTCAGAGGAGTCCCGACTTCATCGTCGCCAGCACTGCCGGCCTTCAGAGGGGTCCCGCCTTCGCCTGCGCCGCCGGCCACCAGAAGGGTCCTGCCTTCGCCTGCGCCGCCGGCCAACAGAAGGGTCCCGCCTTCGCCAGCGCCGCCGGCCTCCTACTCGTCCTCCCGAGGGGTCTCGCCTCCGCCTGTGGCAACCAGCTCGTCCTCCCAACGGGTTCTGCCTTCGCCGTCGGCCGCCAGAGGGGTCTCGCTGCCTTCGCCGTCGGCCGCCAGAGGGGCTCCGCCTTTGCCTCTGTCTTCACCATCATCCGCCAGAGGGGTTCTGCCAGTTTCGCCATCCTCAATGACATCTTGGTTGTCACCCTGTTGTGCTCTGCACCCCACCTGAGGTCTGGAGGTCCGCCTCTGCTCTGCCTCCTGGTCGTCCGCCCGAGGCCTTTGGCTCCGCCTCTGCTCTGCCTCCAGGCCGTCCGACCGAGGCCTCTGGCTCCGCCTCTGCTCTGCCTCCAGGCCGTCCGCCCGAGGCCTCCGGCTCCGCCTCTGCTCTGCCTCCTGGTTGTCCGCCTGAGGTCTCCACCTCTGCTCCTGGTCCACCCTCAGGCCGTCCGCCTGAGGTATCTGCCTCAGCCCCTGGTCTGCCCTTAGGCCGTCTGCCTGAGGCTTCCACCTGGCCTCTGCCCGTCCCTGGGTCAACAGACTTATGGTGCCTGCTTTATCTTGTCACCAGGCTGTGTGCCTGTGATTTGTGACTTTTTGTTGCCCTCCTTCAGACCCCCTCCGCCCACCCAGCTCCTCTTGTACTTGTGGGACTGTAATGTGGACTTGGTCTTTGAAGGGACATCTGGGATCCGTCCCTTAAAGGGGGGGTACTGTCATGGTTTGAGTTTCTGTTGGGCACTTCCTGTTTTATTTTGTAGTCTTGTTTCCCCTTGTGTGTCTTTGTTGTCTTTACTTCCTGTCTTTGTCTTTTTCCCACTCTTTTTTGATCACTGATTCTGTTCACCTGTTTGCTGACCCACCTGTGTCTGATTAGTTTGTCTATTTAGTCCCTGTGTTTCTGTGTCTTTGTCAGTTCGTGTGTTTTTTTTGGGTGTGAGTTCCTGAGCCTTTCCAGTGTTTTTGGACTCCTTCGTGTTTGCTGTTTGGATTTCCACCTTGTTTTCTGGACCTTTTGTGCTTTGAAGTAAGCCTGTGCCTGTGTTACTTTTTATTTTGTTATTAAATCACCGTTTGAACTCTGCCCCGCTGTGTTAAGTCTGCTTTTGGGTCCACCTGCCTAGTTGTATTTTGACTCACATCGTAACACATTATCCTGTTTGACTACATTTTGAATTATAATATAATTGTAAATTTACATATAAATGTTTGCATCCTTCATTAAATTATCTATTATTACCTGCTGTCAGGTGTATTGGCTGTATATCTGCACAAGCAGGTTTATAAAGTCTCTGTCCAGGTGAACATCATCACTTATTCTGTCCTCTGTCTCAATGATGAAAACTTCCCCTTTACCCTCTACTCTCACTGCAGTCATCGATCACCCCTTCCTGTTGCTGTGGCAAGTAATTTTTTTTTCTCTGAAGTCATTTTCATATCGAGACGTTTCCTCTTCATTTCAGTGACAGTCCGACCCTCAGGTAACATGGCATTAACAGCACTCTGTCTTCCCGTTTCTTTGCTTTAGCAAGATTTTAAATCCTCTGCTGAAGCTGCTAAAATGACAGATTTTCCTTCATGGATCTCAGAAAATGGAATGTCAAATTCCAAAGTCGTAAAGCTCTTCTTTTTTCTCTTTGATCCCATTCTCATGAATGAACACTTCGACATATGGAGCAGGAAGTGCAGCCATATATGGTATTATTGGGACATTAATTATGCTAATTTACGAGTCTCATGCACGTGCACTCAAATACACACAGGTGGATGATTTACACGGTTTTCTGAAGTTAAGAACGTTTGTTGAATCTGACGTGGCGTGTTCGTACGAGACCTTCATGCAAAAAAAGTGAGAGAAATTTAAGATAAGAATACAAAAATGTTCTTGCACAAGGCCCAATGTTCTATGTAGGGATGGGACGATATAAAAATTTCATGTGACAATTATTGTGGCACAAATAATCGCGATTAACGATATTATCGCGATAATTAAGACGTCAGGTTGTCAACATCTTGTTTGTCTTTCCAGTCATCACTTAACCCTTTTAGAAGCAGGGTACAGCGGAGCCTGTCTTCACTTTACGTTGTGTAACTTGAAAATCTACTCATAAAAGTACAAGTACCCCAAAAACTACTTAATTACAGTAATTTCAGTATTTGTAATTAATTACTTCCACCCCTGGTGGTAGCCTGGCAGGAGGACAAAAAAGTTAATTTCCAGCTGTGTAATTAATGGGTTAGCAACAGAGGAGAGATTTTTCTCATGTAGTTGCCTGGCCTTAACATTTGCTGTAACATTTTGTGAGCTCATTATCCGTGACGAAAATGACGGGGCAATATTGGCTAGTGACTAGCGCACATCAGACATTTAGCTACGTGCTAACATTAACAGGCGATATTCACCTCGAAATTATCTGAACTGAGAGAAATCCTCACCTTTATTCAGCTCAGTCTATATAAAGATGAAACGATGTGTGATATTCATGTTTGTGTATTAATGCAGCAGGATCATTTAAATCAGTGAGGATGTTTTAGACCACAGCAGACAACAAACTGCACACCGACACACACCGAGGAGATGAAGAGGAGAGACAGAGTCTGGACTCTTCATCATGACAATAATGCAGCGCAGTGACAAATGTTTTGTGGCGGAGACCAGCGTCAGTTTGTACTTTAGAAAGTAAAGTTTTTATATCAGTCGGTGCTTCACGCACTCCCTCCCTCCCTCCCTCCCTCCTCTCTGCAGCTCGTCTCTCCTCCCTCACTGTTATGATTGATCGGCATGAAATAATTAAGAATTTAAAAGTACATAAGTCGGACTTGGAGTAAAAAAAATCACGCACCACAGACGTGTACGTTAATAACATGATTCATGATCATGAA
The DNA here is from genome assembly GCF_011397635.1 of Epinephelus fuscoguttatus. NCBI lineage: Eukaryota > Metazoa > Chordata > Actinopteri > Perciformes > Serranidae > Epinephelus > Epinephelus fuscoguttatus. Next base: position 41,984,454 of record NC_064767.1, on the reverse strand, counting down.
GTTTTTTTTTTATATCAAGTCGACACATCTGTCCGTATTCACACGCTCTCTTTCTCTCTCTCTCTGCTCAGACTTATTTTTACTTTTACCTGGTTTCATGTGGAGCTGCAGCTTGATCAACACTCTCTCATCTTCCTCCTCATAGACTTCTGTTTCTTTGTACTGAGACAGTCGCTAAAACAGACAAGCCTGTTTACATTGTCGGGTGACAGAAGCTCGCGTCTCCGCAGCTACGAGCTGATTCATTTCCAGCTGCTGATTCAAACTATTGATCAGGTCAAAATAACAGAACGTTAATGTGCGTTAAGAAAAAAACAAAAACAAACCGTTAGTGGCGTTAAAAGGAATTTGTGTTAACTTTGACAGCTCTAGTAAAAAAACAAACGTTGGGGGGGGTACAGGGAAGCCTCTTCCATTCTGGTGCTGATGCGCGGGTGCGACTGTGACCAGTGTGGCTGAGTGTTGGTGTCTGCCGAGCAAGCCGCCTGGGTTAGACTGACTTTTTTTTCTTCCTTTCTTTTTTGGTTGTTTTGTTTTGTTTTGTTTTTTAACATGGCATGCTGCGCGCGGCGCGCCTCGCAAGGATTTCAAAATGGACAATAAATTCAGGATTATGGCGATTATACGATAATGACGATTATCAAAATATTCAAAATTCTGTACGATTAATAATTGTGGGCGTTTTTTTATCGCGATTAACGATAATATCGTAAATCGTCCCATCCCTAGTTCTATGTATGGGAAACACTGACGTAGCTTTAACCAGATGGAGAAAACGGAGGGAGTAAATGGGACGTACAGCTTGTCTGCTCTCTTCCAGGTTGGATCATTTCTGAGTAGCCTACTGTCTAAAACGGAAGATGTCTAGTTTTGTTAGCTACATTGACTCATACCCATGCTCAGTATATTAATTCTCAGTTGTTGTTACCATGCATATATTTCTTGTAATGATGTGAGTCTATAAACTGAATTTACCAGAGTTGAAGTAGTGTGTTGCGTCGCGTTAAGGAGAGATCAGTGTGTAACAGCTTACGTTTAAATAGACCGCCAGTTGTGGAAGAATGGATATGATTGGTCAGTGACCAATCAGCTGGCAGTCAGCTGACTACAGCTGGGGCTTAAGACTTCATTGTACTGCAAAAATGCCCTTGTGCAATGTTTCATTAACATGTGTAACATAACTTGCAGCACCCTGCCCTCACCTCAACATCATCTGTGCTGTGTGACCCCGATTCAGAGACGGCGTCTTCTTCACTGCTGTATTCCTGGTGCTGCCAGACAAGAACACACACAAGCTCTACTTACAAAAGCACCACAAAAACAAAATGCAGCGTCAAGTATGGTGGAGGGCAGGTTAGTATGAGGGCCTACCAGGTCAGCTGTGCCAGCAGGAGGAGTGTCGTGCTGAGATGGAGACATGGTCTGTTCACAGGATGACAGGAATGTGACATAAGCACAGTACTATGTCCTATTCGAATGATGTCAAATTCATGATGCAACCACAAATGTGACTGAAGCTCATGGCTCTCTCACCTCAACATCATCTGTGCTTTGTCCTTGTCCACCATTTGTTAAAGGCAAGATCTGAGAATATAAAAAAATATATATATTTTAGTAAAGTTTTACATTCAAATAGCTTGTCTCAACAATGGAAAGAGGCAAGGCTCATATAATTGCACACTCAAAGGGTGAACACAAATATTTCTCAAGAAGTTACTTACATCCAAATGCAATCTTTTCATTTTTGTATGTGGTACTTCACTTTTGCTCTCGGGCTCCAAGTACAATTTGTACTGACGTTTGGCCATCTTGAACCCTAAACAGGAGATGAAAATCATTACAAGTCAGATATAACACTGATATTAAAAATCAGTCTATTTGATTATTGGACACTTTGCATTACAGGCTGACAGAACCAGGGTTATTATAGTTTTTAGTTTTTATTTAGTTAGTTTATTTCGTTTTTCAGTTTGCTTTTTTATTTTAGCTTAGTTTTAGTTAGTTTAACAAGTGATTAAGTAGTTTTAGTTTAGTTTTTATTTAGTTTTAGTCTTAGATTTAGTTTTTTAGGTATTAGGAGGAAAGCCTTGATCATCCTTGATTCATTCCTAAAGGATGAAATAATGCTGACACTGAGGTTAAATGAGCTGTGTTTATGGTGTCCCTACTGGTACTAGCCCCATAGAAGTCAAACTGAACACAATGCAGTAAAAATGGAGGGAGAAAATGAATAGAAAACTAAAATTAAGCCGATTGTAATGTGATTGTAATGCAATTCAGTTTAGTTTTAGTTAGTTTTGCATTGTCCATTGTAGTATTTATTTAGTTTTCTTTTTTTTATTTGAGTTAACTTATTTTTATTTTATTATTATTTCGGAAGTTTGAACAATTTATATTGACCACTGGAATATCAATTCTGAAGGATCACAAATGTTTTGGTGATTTTGGTGCCGGTAAAATGTTTAATTCAACCTTTGCTTAAATCGTCTGGATGACGGAGACCACTACTTCTGTTGCCAAAATGCGCGTGCAGCTTTTTGATGACGTCACCTGTAAAAGGGTCTCCCCATAGACATATATACATAGACGCCGCATTGACCGTGGATGGACGTGCCTAAAGCGCCGCCATCTTGGTACAGGGCTAGCAGAGGCGGGAGTGCATGTACATCTATGGAGCTCAGAGGTACTCCACAATCTTAAAGTAGAATTATTCACTGAATTTTAGACCGATTTCCAAACGGTTTGATTTGTTAAAAACGTCACACATGTAGCTCAGACACAGGATGCTTGGATGTTTTAAAAATGCCGGTTTTACTACGCAAATACAAATTCTACTTAATGTAAACTGTGAAAACTGTGCAAAACGGTTCTCTTTCAGGGGTTTTAGCTCCCATAAGCCTGATTAATGATGGTCTTGTAAATATTTTTCTAGGGGGATTCTTTATGTTCTTGCTCTTTAATATTAATAATAATAATAACATTAATAATAATATAATAGTAATTATAATTATAGTAGTGATAATAATAAAATGATAACGATACTAGCAATATTAATCATAATAATAGCGATAATAATAAAATAATAATAATAGCAATATTAATTATAATAATAGTGATATAATACTAAAATGACAATGATAATAGCTATATTAATTTTAATACTAATGATAATAATAATAAAATGATTATGATAATAGCAATATTAATTTTAATACTAATGATAATAATAGTACAATGATTATGATAATAGCAATACATTATAATGATAGTGATGATAATTATAATAATGCAACGATAATAGCAATAATAAAATAATAATCAAATGCAATATATACCCTACAAGCAATTCTCTAAATAAAGACCTGAATAACTGAACGTTTTCTGGGTTCTTTTTGTTCTATTTATGTCTGCCTGTCAGTTCTCCATGTCTGACGTTTGTAACAAACAACCCCCGTGAATATATGTTCACAATTGATCTATATATGATCACTTTTATAGTGCAAACATGTCATTCCTCTATAGACATATTGCATTGTAGGAGCGAGTCTATGGGTCTGCCATTGCTCTGGATCCCTCGCGCTCGAGCTCGAGCTCAAACCGTTAGGTAGTCGCGCGAGTACGAGGTTTGCTGAACTGCTTAACCGCTGGCTTTATCATTCAACCTTCAGAAATGTATGCCTACGTTAAATATGTGGACGACGGTTGTAAAGAGATTGTCCCGACAACGGACATTAAAGACTTCGACATGAAACTTTTCAGCAGTGACAAAATTTACTGGGTGCGGTGGAAAGAGGCTTTTTACAAAGCCCAAATAATATTCATCAAAGGTGAGTTACATCTCATTTTATACCGACACAGTTGAGTTAACGTAACGTTTAGCTAACGTTATATGACTGACACTAGCGAGTGTTGCTCGTAGCTAAATGACTTGCTAGTTAGCTGTGAGCTAGCGAATAATTTAGCTAGCTTAACGTAGCCGTTATTTCAGTGTTTGTTTTTTTTTTATTAGAAACAGACGGAGTAAGCACTCGCGGTGTGTATTAAATATATGGAAAGCAAGTTCTTCCTTACCATTCGTGTTCTTTTCCCTCGATCCAGAGACCAGAGAGGCAGTGGAGGACGAGCTGTCAAGTGGGAAACGAGTGAGGGTGCGGAAGGTCAAGGAGGCGAGCCCCGTAGCCCCGCCCTCCGAACGGCAGGAAGCCAAGGCCAAAAATGTAATGTATGCAGTGCAAATAGATGATAACGTTGGCATTGAAAATCCAGAAAACTTAAAGAGACTATTATGCTCATTTCAGGGGCTTTTAATATAATACTGGACCTATTGAAAGGGGAGGGGAGGTGGGAGAGACTGTGTGTGTGTGTGTGTGTGTGTGTGTATGTGTATGTGTTCTGAATGAGATAAACATGATTGGACTTGAAATGACAAATGACACTACAGTACTATCATATAAGACAAAGTGTGTGTGTTAGAGAGAGAGAGAGAGAGAGAGAGAGAGAGAGAGAAAGTATATTCGCTTTCAATTTTTGTGTTTGTTTGGTCCCTTGTGTTCTTTGTATTATGATTTAATTCTAAATTATGCTTTTATCCTTGTCCCCAGATAAATCACAGAAAAGCAGCAGAGGAGGCCAAAAAAACCAACCTTTTGGCCATCTTAGACGACATGAAAAAAAGGAAAAAACTTTCTCCAATCTGCCCAACACCACAAAAAAAAATGAAAAACTCTGCAATGTTATGCAGTGTGCCCTCTGAAGAGGAAGAGGATGACGATAATGAGGATGATGAGGATGATGAAGATGATGATGGTGGGGTTGTTCCTCAGAAAATGTATGAGGAGGTACAGCGAAAGTACCATTACCATGGTCTTTATAGAGGACTTCGTCTTCAACTAGAAGAAACCAAAAAAAAGTAAGGATGTTTTGAATAGCCTTCAACTATATTAACATTTTATTGGGGAGTATTTTTGAATCATGTAGTCAATATAGTCACAAATTATTTGTGTTTTAAAACCAATTAGATTAAATTCCAGACGGATATCTTCTTCTCTTCTTCGGATAATCTAGATTGTATTTGAAATGCATTCTGGCTCTCCGTATTTAGTTTACATGAGTATCACACCCTTTTTTCTCACTCACTTTTTTTCATACAGTGATGTCTGAATATTGACATGGTTTTGGTTTTCAAAGTCCCTTTATTGAACCATTACCAGACCTGTACATGTACAACAATAACAACAGTCGTCAAAACCAGAAAACAGCTCTCTTCAATTAGAGATTTACACTCTAGCCCTCATCCTCCCCCAGTTGACCTTGTTTGACACGACTACCTGTCTCAAACATAAGAAGACAGATTAATCTTAATATGTTCGGTAAAATATCTTATATTCTCTCTTGCAATGTCAATTAACAATGGTGTGTTTGGTTTCTATATAGATTAGAGGAACAGCAGAGGCTCTACACAGAGGTCGAAGCGGAACATAAAATCATCCGCAAACTAAACATTGAGTTGCAGCAACAACTTTTGTGCACACTGAACTCGAGTCTGAGCTCAAAATGCAATGGTGAGGACATATTGTTTTCTTGACCCCTGACACTGAAACTTAAACAGAAACAGCATTTGTTATTTGATTTTGCTTGGTTTTTCAGAGACTGATAATCACTTAATCAGTCTATTGCCACTACTTGCTTTAATGATAATTGTCAGCGCATTCTCTATGTTCTATCCATAGTCCCTGTGCTGTAATGGTTTTGTGTCTTGTGATCAATTATCTATTTTTCACAAGTTTTGATTTGATATGATTTCACTGGCATGACTACTTTCTGCTACAGTGGGGGTACTCAATTGTATGTGGACTTGGGTGGATGTGGCTCAGGCTGTAGAAAAAGTTTTTAATTTCTTTTTAAAGGTAACAGTTTTGATCCCTAGTGTCCACAAGCGTCCTGGGACTACACAGTAAACCCTGACTTCCTCACCATGTACCAAGTGCCTTGTACTGCAGCACTGATGCTATTTGTCCATGATTAACCTGTCATAAAGCCCTTTGTTCATAAATGTAGACAGGAAACTTTACATTGACCTTTTTGTGATTATACAAGTTTCAGCTGCTCAGAAACTGACGCCAGCACCAAGAATTAAAACATTACAATTCAAACAGCATCAGTCATACGTATAGCACTTTCAATATTCAGCACACTCGAAATAGGGTGTTGAGGAAGCTTTTGAGCAAGGTTTGTAAACCATAATCTTTATAGTCATGTTTTCCATCATCTCTCATTTGTCATATCCTTGTTATTCTTTCTGTCAAAGATCCTGCTTGCTCAAGCCCAAGGGGGACCCCTGAAAGTAAGTGCAACAAAAATATTACTCATGGATTCTTGAGAATACCAATCTTGCCTGGCATTAACCTACTAGGCCTACTAGATGCCAAATTGCTTATTTAAAGTTTTTTTTTTAATCTGGGTAGCATCAATTGAGCTATGTCTGACAGACTATTCCTGTTCTGAATATATTCTATATTGTTTGACTACCAGGGGCGGACTGGGGCAAAAAAGCAGTCTGGGACTTTTGTAGTTGACTGGCCCACTCTCCAGGGGGCAGGGGGGAGATGCTGGCGGTGGAACAAACATGTTGGACTACAATAGGGAGACAAAAAAAATATGCATGTAAACATTATTGAAGGGACAATGACACATTCTTTAACCTGAGGCCTTGATTATAACAAATGTGTAATATTTTTATGTCTGTTAAAATAGTCTGCTATAGTTTTTTAATAGTGTGAAGACTGGTGAATATGTAAGTCACACTAATAATAATCATAACATAATAGTAAACATATCATCATCCTTACTGCAATAATAATTAATCACATCACTTACACACTATCAGTAAAATATCAAAATGGGTTTTTTTTGACAAAAAAGAGCTCAGATGGTTAAAAATGTTATGTTGTTAGTATACTAGGCCTGGCAGTACGAGTGGTAGCAGGACTCTGACAGTAACAGGCTAATTACAACTAAATAGTAGCTACAGAGGGTTGAGAAATACAGCTCACATTTTTCATTTGGCTAAAAAATAGAGCTAAAGAAACATCATCGTCAACTTGACCATCATGCCACTGGTGCTGTGCTTTAGTGGCTGCCTGCAGTATTGCCTTCATCTTGGCTATGATCGTCTTCAGTCTTGATAAGAGAGTGGTATTGTTTATGTTAGTAAACGACTTACACAACACTATCAGTGAAATATTAAAATGATAGACTTTAATAGTAGTACACTATTATGGTGATAAGCATTGCACACTTTTAATGATTGTTTTATTCATTACTCTTGATGAATTTAAAAAAACTGCTATGTATGAATATACCTTTACCTGGACTAGTATGACCAGGCTGCTCTCCCTCCCTCCCTGACACACTCCTTCTCTGGGGATGGTGGCTCAACCTGGCAGGAGATATGAAGAGAGACATTTGGTTGAAGTTTTGGATAATTCCCAGATGAAAATGTGAAATAAAGCTGTATTACAATTAACAGTGATATAGGTATTAGGTAATAGAAAAATTGTGGTTTAACTGATAAGTAAACACGAGTGAGAAAAGTGTACTATGTAATATGTGTATTATTCCCATGTTTTACATTTATATATTTTAAATATGCAGGAATATTGCTGTTAGAATATTTAAATTTCATTTAAGTTACATAGAAAAATGTTTTACACATTATCCTGTAGATGGTGCCTCAGATGGTCACAATCAAATGCTCTTATGTATATACTGAATAAGTACAGCTTAAGTTTTACAATCTGACTGCGAATAATACACTAAGAACGATACATTATTACACATTTTCCCCCTCACAGCACATGACTAGACTGTCTCAATTTCTAGTCCAACAATGCCCACAAAAAAGGAAAAAAACTGATTTTAATGGTGATGAATTAGCAAAGTAATTAAGAAAGTAGAGCCACATTTAGCTCACCAGCTTTGAGGGGAATACACAAGCAATAATGATAGATCAGATGCTACTAACGTTACTTTATTAGCTACTTAGTCATATTGACTAATGCCACGGAGCCCCCAGTGTAAACACAATAATTACGTTTTGACAGCAAAAAGCAACCCACATGCGCTGTTAAAAATTAGCAAGCTAGCAAAATAATTATCACATTATAGCCGTCTTACCTGAGTTGCATCTCCCTCCCAGTCACAATGTCCTCCGCTTACGACGGCGCCACCAGAGCTGCCACAGGTGCTGCTGTGGATGCTGCAGATGACGGAGGAGCTGATGCAGCAGCAGAAAATATGGTGTTTCTGACATCTGGCAGCATCTATTTGTAATGCCTGCCTCTTCTTTTCCCTCAACTTCTCCGCGCCTCCCTTGAGTTTCTTCTCCATGACTTTTTGTCTGCCTGTCCTGAGGATGGGGCCGCGACCCTGGGCCCTCAACTATGATTGGCCACCAGCCTAACAACCGAGGTGAAAAGGGTGTAACACACCCAGGTGGGCCAAAGATGATTAGCCAGTCACTACTAGAGAAACTTTAACATTGGTTGTCATATTAAAGGCCAGCTCAACTGTGTCTAATTTTTTTTTTTTTTTTCCTCAGATTGCCTGAGCTGCAAAAACAGGCCAGTAGTCCTGATGGTAGCGCTGCAGCGAGCCTCTAAAGTTCAAAATTTTGAAAATTCACAACAAATCAACCATATGTGTTACAGATCTGCAACCTTCACCAAAATGTAGCCCCAATACTGAAGAAACTTTTGTACATTTAAACCTTTTGCAAATTATGAAGTTCATCACTCTGTTTTTTTCAAAAACTGTAAAACTTATTAAACCATCTCCTCCCATAATTTTTGCTCAATTGACACCAAACTTGCTACAGAGCATCTTCAGACTGTCCTACACAAACCATCCACACAGATTTTTGATTTATGGAAAATTGAGCCTACAGTGCATCAAAATGTTTGACTGTAAACGGTATTATAAACATATACTTGCAAATTCTTGCTAAATACATTTTCAATGTTCATTTAAAAAAAAAAAGACAAAATTTTGGAGTTATGGTAGATGATGTTTGGAAAATATCAGAATTTTATCTCAAAAAATGAATTTTTACTGCATTTTGAATTTGGCTTTCATGTGAACAATATGAGTCAATGCAAAAATAGCATTTTTAAACATCAGTTTTTCTCTTATGGAGCCAATAAATCATTGTTAAAAACAAATGACCAACATCTCCATGCTGTCTAGATGCAATTTGTGTATTTTGGGATTTTTGTCTCAATAACTGAATTTTTGACAGCTGTTTGAAATCTGCCTTTACACACTAACAGCTGCTGTCTTGCACACAGGTGACTGACTTAGTCAATTTGTGAAGCTACAGGTGATGTTTCCATTTGCCTTTTAGCTCAGTGAGATAGAGGATGGTTCTTGGTGTTGAAGGTTGTGAGTTCAAGCCTCAGCTCGTGCAACATTTCCATCTGAGAAATCTATCCAAACTTTTCACAAAGGCCCAGTCCCATGCCAGATGTCCTCAACTGGAAACACAAGACAATAGTCCTGATGGTGGCGCTACAGCAAGCCTCTAAATTTAAAAACTTTGAAAATTCACAACAAATCAACCATATGTGCTACAGCTGTGGAACTTTCACTTTGAAATTTGCTTTTCCATGGCATGGATGGCTACTGCCTGGCACCCTGATCCTTGGCTTAGTCAATATGTGAATCCACACATGACCTGTCACTTGCCAATTAGCTCAGTGAGATAAAAGACAGACCCCAGTCTCAGAAGTTGTGAGTTCAAGCCTCAATTGATGTAAAATGCACATTAGAATGCCACCTTTTTTTCCATCTTCCTACACTCTGCTTGTTGCTCAGAATTTCCTAATTTTGCCTAAAATTGCCCGGCCCCGAACATTGCTGCACAGCAGCTATAATAATTATTATTATTACAACAACAGCAGTTGATGTAGAAAGGCTATGGTATCTTACATTATGTCCTATATAGTTGCAGATTCTGGCAGTGGGAGTCCAGTGGAGCCAGCTGAATCCACAAACAAAGATGAGGTAAATTATTATTCTGTTTACAATATATGCTTGCATTGCTACTATAAATACAATTAAATAACCAAGCTAACTGTATGATGAACCAAAGAAGATCTGTATGTATAAAGCACAATACATGTATAGTCTGTTACCTTTGATTATTTCTGTTATTGGATATTTTGACAGATTGATTTGGGAGGAGGCGTATGGATCCGGAAGGACGTCTGGGCCAGAGTCCAAACCAATGGAAGAGACTCCCTATTTGTGAAAGAGCTGGCAGTGGCAATATGGGGCACAAAGACCCTTGGCGACAAGAGCCTGACTGGGAAGACCTGTCCCACCACTAAAACGAACAGGCAGCCTCTGACCCCACAGAAGCTACAAACATTGAAAGGTATTGTATTCTGTGCTCTGTTGTGGGAAAACCTTTTTGCATTCACAGGTCACTGTTTTCAGCAGGAATTTTCTTTTGTGTCAGATTGCTTCAAGTGAAAGGTCTGGGTGTTCCAACACTTGCTTCAGATTAGAGCAGAGAGAGGAAGGAGCTATAGCAGAGGTTGGAGACAGGACTGTTTCAAAGCTCAGGTCTGGGGAACAGTACAAAACCATTCCTGTTCAGTGGTTTCCATCATTCTTTAATATGATATGAATTAAGATAAAAATTACTTTCAAAGGGAAGTTAATTTGTCTACCATTTGCAGATTAATTAAATTAAAAAGCCTGATGGCTGTAGATATGTAGAATCTTCTGAATCTCTCCATCCTGAATTGAAGAGAGAGGAACCATCCACCACCGCTGTTTTTGGTCCATTAAGGTGTTTGTTATGAAGTGGATGATCTGAGCTGTTAGAATGGCCTCTCTCATCTTCAGTGTGCATGTCTTCACCACATCTTCCAGTGAATCCTCCTGATATTATTGTTGTACAAACAAAAAGTTCCTCAGGATTTTTAGTCTGTATCCCAGCAACAACTACATGGAGAACACATGGAACTTCAGCAGTAGCCATGGATGGGATATACACAAGTGTCATGATGAAAAATGTAGACTCTGAGTCTTCACCAATATCTCCAGTTCATCACTCTTGTGGGGCAGAGAGTTGACATTTCCCATGATGACTAACAACAGAGAGGGCCAACACATCCACCTCCAGGCCTTCACTTTTGCAACAGCATGGCAACCATGAAAGCACCTCTACATCTTAGTTAGAACAGGGTGGCATCCTACAGAATTTCAGTGAAAGAAGCTCTTTTCCTGAACAAACTCCTCTCCTCACAGAATTATCCATCAGTAGTTGACAAAACACAACAAAAACATAAAAATGAAGTAAAGGTTGAGTAAACACTACCAGACTTTGCTGCTGTGGAAGCGCATGTTTTAGAAATAATGGTGGATTTTTTCTAAATTAATGTATGTGATAATGAATCCCTTGCTGTATTTATAAGTAATTAATATTTTGATATCATGTTTTATATTGATTTAATGGTTTGTTTATCTTTTCAGTCTGTTTCAGGGAGTGGCTCCAGTCCAAAAATGTGGATGACACTGAAATACAGGCACGGTGTGGAAAGGCTGGACGCTACATTACAGAAAAAATAATGGACATTAACAAACAAAAAACTAAAACTACAACTCCAAACTGAACAAATGTAATCATATGCCTGGGATGTTCTTGTTATATAGTTCAGTTCCTAATGATTCTCTGTTCCAATTCTTTGCGTGTCCGTATGGTGTGAAACACTGAGCTAAGTTAATGTTAATTGAAGTTATCTACATAGTCATAGCGATGTTAGCTTGAAAAACATGGCGACGATGATCTCTTTTCTGGTTTTTTAAACATTTTTGAGGTTCATTTACACAGGCTACTTAACTGTTACAAGGTCCTTATAAAATGTTTTGTAGCATAGCATTTGGCTAAATTGAGGTGACTGTTACAAGACTGATTCCGCTAACCGATTTTTTTTCTTAACGATTCTCGATTTCAGTTCTTACTGTCCTTGTGCATTCTTCATTTGCTAAACTATACATATATGTATATATATATATGTATATATATATACATATATATATATATATATATATATATACACACATATATATACATACATACTGTATTGTTATCTATGTATTATAGTTTTTAATTAAACAGACTTTTGTGAAACCCTTACACTGTATTTTTTATTTGAATATTTTTATTTCTAGTAAAGCACGGGATGCTGGATGCTGGTGACCAGCATAACCAGCATCCCATGCTGGTTATGCTGGTTATGCTGGTCACCAGCATCCCATGCTGGTGACCAGCATAACCAGCATGGGATGCTGGTGACCAGCAGCAAAACACAACATATGCTGGTTTTGCTGGTGACCAGCCTTGCTGGTCTATGCTGGTTTTTCTAGCAGGGGAGTTCCAAACAATAATTAATGCCAGCACAATCAGCTGCATTTTCGCGGAGAATAACATCCAATGCGCAATGTAAGGGGCGTTGTCAAGTGTAACCGGGATGAAAATCTATTTAATCCAAGGAGGACGTCCGTTATTTAATGGTTATTTTATGTTATGTTATGTTCATTATTAATATAACAAAGTCCGCCATATGAGTGCGTAAGTTCCAGTCACGTAGTGTTGCGTCATCACGTACGTACCTGGTAGGCCGCGGCTGTCCAATCGCGTCGCTCGTAGCGCCTGTTACAAGCTGTCTGCTCCGTCTCTCATTCAGAAGGTGAGGGGAAGCATGCGGAGCAGCTGCTACAGGTCGGTCGCTACAAACAAATACTATTTTCACTCATAAATTCTTGGTTATATCATTCTAAATGCCGCCGTAACATCATTCAACCCTTTTAGACATCAACCAGCGTCGGGGAGGAATAAGTTGGTCGTGTGGTGCGTCGGATATATTCTGGAATTGGTGAATCTGCCTGTTTGTTGTTAGCGTTAACGTTAGCATTAGCATTAGCATTAGCACATGTCAGTGCATTTACATGGACTGGCTACGGCACACCTAGCTTCTAAATGCTAATGCTGGCTTTTGAATCCATAGTAATCAGTGTCATGAGATTGATGTGCCACTACAGCACAATTATAGAATGTTTACTTTGATTTGTGAATAATTTTGTGAATGTTGACATGTTATTTAAGAAATGAGTGACACTAATTTGGGAAGATGTGTCATGCTTATTTATGAAGTGGATTGATGTTAAGGTGTTTAAACCAAGTGTACTTTATTGAGAGATGGTTATTCTATTGTTGCTCATGAAGTATTGAATTATGTATTAATTATGGTGTACACTGAATATAACTAGTTAGTGAAATGTCTTATTGAAATATGGTCCTGTTTACATTATACAGGCTAGGTGCTTGTACGGACGCAGAATCGAATCGATGGCGAGCTAAGACACTGGCTTGGAGCCGAGCAGTCCCAGTTAAGAGCTCTCCTGGTCTGGTAGGAGGCTCTGGCAGCCTTGTTCCCCCCTCACCTTCTCTTACACCCACACACACACACACACACACACACGCACTCGCACTTTGAGGCTTCTAGCCCATGGACAGTTGACATATTGGACTCTGCCTTTGCGGCGCACATGCTGGACTGTTTTGAGCGCCTCATCCTCTATGAATTCGGTGCCTTTGCGATACGCAACATCGTGTGTGGAACTGCTGCCATATTGGCTACAACTGAGACTGGTTTTGATTTGAATGTTGTTGATGCATCAGACGTGTCAAGTGCACTTTTCTATTTAATTCATGTACTCTGCAGACTGTAAATATTGGGGTCACTGTATGTATTGTCACGCATTAATATATGGTACCAACCGCATCTGAAGTGCTGTTTGTTGTGTTTTATTGTACCACTACCTCTAAGAATCGAACCTGTCTTCTGTAGACCTAGGCCCAAAAGCTAGCTTAATACTAATATAATAATCATACCATATCACCATAATTTAGCCTGTGTACTTGCTACACAAGTCTGTCTCAATTTCGTTTAAATGTCCCCGCGTACTTGGCCACTTAATACATGCTTGAACACTATAGGCAAATGTACGTTCCGCTTGGCAAAACGTCACCAAAGTGTGTGCGTAACCAAGCGCACTCAGCCCAGTGTGGAAAATGGGACAGGCCGAATTGATCATCTTGTCGATAGCGCCGTAGGCTCGCTGTGAACAATACTCGACTCTGTAGCTCCCCTTTAAAAGAAGTTAACAAAGCAAAGAAAGTTCGCTCCTTGGTATAACTTTCAAACCCGTAAGTTAAAACAAATATCAGGAAAATTTGAAAGGAATTAACCAAACAAGCAATTAACCAAACTGGAAGAATCTCGCTTAGTCTGGGCAGACAGTCCTCAAATCTGTCCTCAAACACAGCTGTAAGACCTAATATATATTTAGATTGCTTCTCCCCCAATTTCTCTTCAACAATTGACCTCAGTGATTTCTTTATTTAAATCATCAACGTGTATCTTAGACCCCATCCCAACTAGGCTACTTAAGGAAGTCTTACCTTTAGTTAACACTCATATATTAGATATGATCAGTATATCCTGATTAACAGGTTATGTACCACAGTCTTTTAAGGTAGCTGTAATTAAACCTCTCCTAAAAAAGCCCACCCTGGATCCAGAGGTGTTAGCCAACTATAGACCAATATCTAATCTTCCCTTTCTTTCAAAGATCCTTGAGAAAGTAGTCACAGTCTCCATGATAATAATTTATTTGAGGAATTTCAGTCAGGATATAGACTGCATCATAGCACTGAGACAGCACTAGTTAAAATTACAAATGATCTTCTGATTGCTTCAGACAAAGGACTCGTCTCTGTACTTGTTTTATTAGATCTTAGTGCGTCCATCAAATTCTGCTACAGAGACTGGAACACTTAATTGGCCTAAAAGGTTCTGCACTAAGCTGGTTTAAATCTTATTTATCTGATCTTTTTCAGTCTGTTCACGTCCATGATGAATCATCCTTACGTACTAAAGTTTGTTTTGGAGTTCCGCAAGGTTCTGTGCTGGGACCAATCCTATTTACTCCCGATATGCTTCCTTTAGGTAACATCATTAGAAATCACTCTGTAAATTTCCATTGTTATGCGGATGATACACAGTTGTATTTATCTATGAAGCAAGAAGAAAGTAATCAATTAACTAAACTTCATAATCGCCTTAAAGACATAAAAACCTGGATGAGCACCAATTTCCTTATGTTAAATTCAGACAAAACTGAAGTTATTGTTCTTGGCCCCAAACAACTCAGAGACTCTTTATCTGATGACATAGACTACGTTTACATGCAGTCAATATTCGGGTTAAGGTCAATATTCCGGTTTCTGAAACATTCGGAATAACCCGTTTACATGCGTGAGCAAACAGGGTTATTCCTGTATACATGGTAATTGTAATCAATTGGAATATCCCGATCAGAACAGCGACGCACGGACAACGTGTCGACGCACGGAGAACGTCATGACGCACTGCGCGTCATTTTAGCTTCTTCTTCCTGTATCCAAAAACAACAACGAGGGCAGCACGGCGGATAATGAACAGCCCAGGGCCGGTAGCAGTCGCTTTCGTCGTTTGCGCTTTGGTGCTGGTACTGACCCACCACCAGTACTTGACACTATTCTGTCTCTCTGTCTTCATTAATGGAAGGCGAGAACGTGAAGAAATAGGAAATGGAGCCGGAGCTGTGCCATCCATATCCATGCTACCCGTTTCCACCAGAGCCCCCCGGACACTTTGGATGAAGGTGCGCAGTCAGGACTGGTGGGAACGGGTAGTAATGATGGAGTTCACCGATGCCGACTGGCGTGACAATTTCCGTATGTCGCGTCGATCCTTTACTAAACTTTGCCAGATGATGGAGAGAGTGATGGAGCCCTGTGAAATCACCGTTCGCACACCGGTGCCTCTAGGGATGCGTGTTGCTATGGTGCTATATAAACTAGCAAGCTGTGCAGAGTACCGTGTGATAGCCAATCAGTTCGGAGTGCACAAGAGCACCGTGAAGAAAATGGTGTACTTATTCTGCCACGGAATGGTCGATTCTGTTATCAAAACGCTGATCAGAGCACCCACTTTGGAGGAGGCATGTGCCATCGCAGGAGGTTTGAACGGGACCACTCCATTCCTCAAATCATAGGTATTTATATTTTCTGCTGCTTTAATTTATCTTTTGTCTTGATAATTTGAGTGCAGTGTACTGTACTATGTGTGTAGGCTACTGTGTACTATGTATGTAGGTATGTCTTCTTGACCCTGAATCTGTATTAAAACACTTTTTCTATTTATAGGCTGTGTGGACGGGAGTCACATCCCTTGTTTGCCTCCCAGTGATGGCTACAGGGACTTCATAAATAGGAAGGGATGGCCCTCCTATGTCCTCCAGGGAGTCTGTGATGACAAATACTGGTAAGCCTTTTAACATGCTTTGCTTAGGTATTTAAGCTTAAGATGATGTAAATGACTGTAAATGGTGTATCATATTGCTGCTGAGAGACATACTCCTACCACTGTAAGCTATAATAGAACCCCTTGCATCTATTGAATGTATTACACGTAGGGCTGGGCAATTAATAAAATTTCATTTTCAATTACAGTTTTGGCTTCCAACAATTATGAAAACAAGATATTTGAGATAAAAAGATTATTGCGCCACGCTCCAGGTTTAGGGTTTCTGGAGAAAGCTTTAGAGGTTCTGGAGGAGGTTTTATCCCTAACCCTAAACCCTCAAGTTAAAGTTCAAGGAAATCCACTGTTAAAAAGACAGTTAAAAAAAGATCACATGCATACATCATGTTTCCAAAGTCAACAATTAATCATGTTAAATAATCATGATCTCAATATTGACCAGAAAGAATTGGGATTATGATTTTTGCCATAATTGAGCAGCCCTAATTACACTTTGATTGACTCTGATCATTTTGCCACAGCTTCTGGAGTGTGAGCTGCAAAATGCCTGGTTCTGCGCATGACGCCAGTGCCCTCAAGCAGTCCGATCTGTTCCGGAATGCCCACCTCCTCCCAAAGGTAGGCTATGCATGTAGACAGCATCTGAAAACTTGTCTGGTTGCTAAATGTTACTGGTATGTTACTTAATTTTACATTAATCTTGTTAAACCAGAGTTTTTATGCATGCCATGAAATGACAAGGTGTTTTGACAGGATTTAGGACACTAATGGCGAAGCTTAACATTTCCAATAAGGTTTTAAAATTCATATCCCAATATCCCATTTTAGAGAGCTGTGCAGATCGAGGGGCAGGATGTGGATTTCTTCCTGCTCGGAGATCCTGCTTACCCGCTGATGCCTTGGCTCATGAAGGGCTATCTGCAATCTCCAAGACTGACACCACAGGAGGAATCCTTCAATGTGTATTTGAGTTCTGCTAGAACTTCTATTGAGATAGCATTTGGTAGACTGAAATCTCGTTTCCGTGTTCTCTTGAAGCGCAGTGATTTTCATTTCACATTTACACCATACATGGTTGCAACATGTTGTGCTCTGCACAATTTTTGTGAGATGGAGAAGGAGCATGTGAATCCCAGATGGGCAGAGGATGCAGCATCTGTGGGAAGGCAGTTTCCACAGCCTGTGCCACAGGCCAGTACAACATCCACTGGTGCAGCCACAGCCATCAGACGGGCACTAACTGATTACCTTGCTGCACGTGTCCCACTCCGTAGGCGCTTATAGGAGAGGAGGAGAGAGAGGGAGGAGGAGAGAGAGAGAGAGGAGATGAGGGAAGAGAGGAGGGGAGAGGCGAGATGATGGGAGAGAGAGGAGAGATGAGGGGGGAGAGAGAAGGGAAAGTAGATGGATCTAAGCTACTGATTTGTTACTTGGCATTGTAGTAGGCTTTTTTGAGGGTCTTCCAATGTTTATCTGTTCTGGAGTGTGTATGAAACTAGCTTCACAAAGTTTGTTGCTCACTACTTATGAGAGACAGAGGAGAAGAAGAGAGTATCTCAAAGTTTTGTTTACAATTTCTAATAGAAGTTCAATACATGTAAAGTTTCAAGTAACTTTTATTTAAAGTTTGTAATACAAATAAAATATTTTCACATAAAAATAACTCTGGTTTTGTTTTTACAATGAGGTACAAATAAGGGGCAACTTGTACTTGCAGTAAAAATATGGAGCAACTTGTTGCAGAATATTTTCAAATGTGTGGAACAAAGTGCTTCAGAAAATGTTTTCTAATAAAAAAAATACAATAAGGTGCAACATGTAAACATTTTACAAAAATACTTTTAAGTGTACGTGTAAAAAAACGTACAAAGATACTTTCAAGTGTAAGGAGAAGTGCAACGGCCATTATGGAATAACAGCAGAACAACAAAACTGTGAAACTAGTGTCCCAACAATCATAAATGAGGTAGATCGAACCTTCTCAAAACTTGGTCATTTTTTAGCAAACCTCGATCACTTCAGACTGAGGTGTTTGGATATGGGTTACGATGTGGAGGTGGGGCACTACCGGAGTTGGCAGAATCTCAAACCTTGGTCACCATCGTCAGCTTCACCTTCAGACTGAGGTGTGTTTGGGTATGGGTTACGATGGGGAGGAGGGGGAAGCCCATAGTTGTCGTAAGTGTTGTTGTACGGGGTATACATTGGCTGAGGCTGAGACGGAGTAAACATAGGCTGGGGCTGAAATGGCTGCTGCAATAGGGTACCTAACCCTGTCAGTAGTTGGGAGACTAACATTCCCATTGAGCGGCTTGTTTCAGTGATCAGTCGAGACATGAGTGCGTCATCCCTAGCGTGGCTCAACTGCCTCTGCTGCTCAATCCATTGGTTCTGTGCGTGCTGCATTCTCTCCATGAACTCTTGTTGAGAAAGTGAAGTAGTCCCACGGGGCCTGGACCTGCGACTTGACCCACCTAGAGCAGACAAGACAGACCTTAGCTTGCACCATCAGCTATACTACATGATATAGCTTTTTTTATCACTATATCAAAGTGACCACTAAAGAAACGGATTATAAAGTATTTTCAGACATTACACAAGGAAGAGGATGAACTTAATGTTACAATACTATGCTCTAACCAGTTATGCCTTAATAATAAGATGCTGAAATCTTACCCGGAGTAGCCGCAGTGGAATTTGATGGCTGTGTAGACTGAGGAGGTGCAGTGGCATTGGATGGCTGTGTAGACTGAGGAGGTGCAGTGGCATTGGATGGCTGTGTAGAAAGTCCACTTGCTCCATTCTCTGCATCAGGGCAAAAAAAACAAAAACATAGAAGCTTAATTTAGGGATCTCAAAAGTTGGATAGTGTTAGAATAGTTGGGAAGGTTATTGTTCACACACACCTTATATGTAAGCAGGCAGTGATTTCAATCTTAAAGCGATACTCCACTTTGTAATCGATTAATCCACCAAATATGTACTCACCTCATGCTGATGTGATGATGGGTGAAGATCTTCAGTTCACAAAACAATCATGGCGTTTGAGGAGAAAGAGAGTAGCAGCCTCATCCAGTACAATGGCAGTGAATGGGCGAGGCTGCTACGCTCTTTCTCCTAAAACTCCAGGACTGTTTTGTGAACTGAAGCTCTTCACCCATCATCACATCAGCATAGGGGTGAGTACATATTTAGTGGATTAATCTTACAAAATGGAGTATTGCTTTAAGTATATCACATCTGCTCAAGGTATTACCTATAAAGCTAACAGCTTACCTTCGTTATCATCATCTTCTTCAAGATCAAGTGAGCCACTTCCACTTGTTACGTTGCTTGCTGTAGACACAGGGGTGGCTGGCTCTCCAAGGTCTACATCACCCTCTGCCAAGAAAATCAGAAGTCAGAACAGTGGCGGGGACACGGGTTTGGGCTTGACACTCGTTTAGACTGACTAACATTCATTTATATTACTTTGATGTTTATTTTCCTTATTTGTTTATTTGTCAGGTACAGTGCATAATAAGTGACCTGTAAACATGCCGGAAAAGGCTAGTTTTCATTCACAGTCCCTGGCCAGATATATGTTGTAACATATACTTAAACACATAACATGCAACAGATTGAACAATGAGGCATGTACTAGGCAGGCAGGCAGTTACAAAACAGACAGAGGCAGCAGTTGTGGTAACTAATGTGTACAATTTTTATTACTGACGTTAGTTTGCTAGCTAACTTACTCAGCTAAGGTGAGCTAGCTAACGTTAGCTGACCTACCTTGGTCGCTTTCATCAGGTTGTTCTTGTTCATCCTCAAAGCCGACATCAACCCCGCTGTTTTGGGCAGTAGTAATGGGTCTTTGCCCGAAAATCTCATCCATTATGTCGAACTGGGGGAAGGTAGATGGGTCGGACCCGCTAGTAGCGTTTTGCCTCTTGGCCTTGTAGTACGCCTTTTTCAGCGTCTTCCAGCGGTGCTTGATCTGGTCTGGCGTTCGTACAAACCCTGCTTCGCGTAACTTTTCGCTCACTTTCTTGTATATTTCGCTGTCCCGGTACTTTCTACCGTCTACAAATGACATGATATTCATATATTTCACCACATTTACCAGGTGATTTGTCTCCTCCTCGCTCCAAAAGTGTGATGTCCTCCGTTTCGCCATGTTATCAACAAGTAGTTCCTGCACTCAAAAGACCAAGATTCCTTGCGAATAGAACATGCGCAGAACTCAAATTAATGTTCCGTTCAATGGGGATATTCCGACAGGCGTATACATGACCAAATATTCGGGTTAGAAAAGGAGTAACCCAGGGGTCATATTCGGGTTTTTAAAAACCGGAATATGAGCATATTCCGGTTTTTCATGGTGTTTACATGGCCGTGCGCAACCGGGTTATTGCTAATATTCCGGTTATGAAAGGGTTATTGACTGCATGTAAACGTAGTCATAGTTTCTCTAGATGGCATTGCTCTGGCCTCTAGCACTACCGTATGAAACCTCAGAGTAACATTTGATCAAGATTTGTCTTTTAATTCTCATGGAAAACAAACCTCACAGACTGCATTTTTTCATCTGCGTAATATTGCAAAAATTAGGCCTATCCTGACCTGAAAAGATGCAGAAAAATTGGTCCACGCTTTTGTTACCTCAAGGCTGGATTACTGTAACTCCCTATCATCAGGTAGTTCTAGTAAGTCTTTAAAAAGTCTCCAGCTAATTCAGAATGCAGCAGCACGTGTACTAACAGGAACTAAGAAACGAGATCATATTTCTCCTGTTTTAGCTTCTCTGCACTGGCTCCCTGTAAAATCCAGAATTGAATTTAAAATCCTGCTGTTAACTTATAAAGCTCTAAATGGTCAGGCTCCGTCATATCTTAGACAGCTCATAGTGCCATATTATCCCACCAGAACACTGCGCTCTGAGAATGCAGGGTTACTCGTGGTCCCTAAAGTCTCCAAAAGTTGATCAGGAGCCAGAGCCTTCAGCTATCAGGCTCCTCTCCTGTGGAATCATCTTCCTGTTGCGGTTCGGGAGGCAGACACCGTCTCCACATTTAAGACTAGACTTAAGACTTTCGTCGTCATAAAGCTTATAGTTAGGGCCGGCTCAGGCTTGCCTTATACCAGCCCCTAGTTAGGCTGACTTAGGCTTCGTCTGCCGGGGGACCTCCTATAATACACCAGGCACCTTCTCTCCTTCTCTCCTTCTCTCTCTCTCTCTCTCATGTCCCGTTACTGCATCTTGCAAGCTCAGCCGTACTGCATGTCACTAACTCGGCTTCTTCTCCGAAGCCTTTGTGCTCAACTGTCTCGCAGGTTAACTCATATCGCAGCGGTGCCTGGATGTGACGTGAGTGGTTGTGCTGCTGCCGTGGTCCTGCCAGATGCCTCCTGCTGCTGCTGTTATCATTAATCATACTTCTACTGTTATTATACACATTTGATTATTGCCACATATGTATACTATCAGATATTAATATATACTTTCAACATATTGTACCACAATAGTCAGAATTATAACTATAATATTATTACTTTCATTTAATGTTGTTGTCATTACCGTCTGTCCTGCATCTCTCTCTCTCTGTCTCTGTCTCTCTCTCTCTCTCTCTCTCTCTCTCTCTCTCTCTCTTTTTCTGTCTCATTGTGTCATATGGATTACTGTTATTATTATGCTGATCTGTTCTGTACATCCATTGTACATCTGTCCGTCCTGGAAGAGGGATCCCTCCTCAGTTGCTCTTCCTGAGGTTTCTACCATTTTTTTCCCCCCATTAAAGGTTTTTTTTTGGGGGGGGGGGTTCCTTATCCGCTGCGGGGGTCCAAGGACAGAGGGATGTTGTATGCTGTAAAGCCCTGTGAGGCAAATTGTGATTTGTGATGTTGGGCTTTATAAATAACATTGAAATTGAAATTGAATTGAAATTTGCACTACAATTATTATTTTATTTTATTTATTTATTTTATTTGTACATTGCTTGAGAAATATAGCTTTATTTTAGACATTTTTTGGCCACTTATGGCCTGTGCAATAAATGCCATCTATTGTGTTCTGGTATTCCACTGTATAATTCTGAATTTGTCTGTGTCTGTGCAGTGTAGAGTAGATAATTGTAGGCTACAATGAGTTATTCTATTAAGTGTCAATTTCATTCATTTAACATATTTAATGTTGAGTTTCATTACATACAGTTCCATTAAAGGGGGGTGTCCAAGCAGTTTGACATATTTGAGCATTTTACAAAAAAAGTAATGCTATAGTTACTCTTCCAGGTAATTAGTTACTTTTATAGTGCAGTAACTCAGTTACTTTTTGGGGAAAGTAACAAGTAACTATAACTAATTACTTTTTTGAAGTAACGTTCCCAACACTGCTGAACAGTAACAATAGCAAACAAGAGCACAATTTTTTGTCATGCTTTGTTATATATTAACTGAAGGGGGTGCTGTACTAAGACATAAGATATTGAGTTTTATTAAAACGTTTATTTTTGCATTCTTTGTTATATATTAACAGAAGGAATTTTACTGTTCACTTTACACATTTTGCTTTATTGCACAGTCTTTATTGTTTCTATGCAAAATTCAATTAATTTGATGGCCTGAACTATACCTGTAATTAAAAAAAATGGTGCCTGTGAAATTTCTGTTTATGACAACTTTGTTTTTAAAAAGCCTCTAGGCTGTAGTTTTATACATATTTTGAACTTCATATTGCTTTGAGGTGTAGGGCAGATATTCATTGATTCAAGCTTTATTTTAACTCGAAATTACACTGAGGGACACCCCTTATTTCCAGGATTGTCAAGTAATATCAGGGCACTGTTCAAGCAATAGGTGACACCCCCGCCTAAGTCCCGAGGGTCGAGACAATGGCTCCAAAGAGCTCTGCAGCTTCGTCTGACAACGCATACATCTCCAACCACCACCATTCAAGTTAATTAATTATCAAGTCAATAAATTGTGTGGCGTTGTAACATATAACATAACATTATATAATTTAAATTATAGCTGCTGTGCAGCGATGGGTCGGGTCCGGGCATTTTTAGGCAATTCTGAGCAACAAGCAGAAAAATTGGAAGACATTTAGGAATTTAGCAACACAAGCTGCCTTTTGCATCAGCTGAGGATTGAACTCACAACCTCTGAGACTAAGGATCAATTTTTATCTCACTGAGCTAATTAGTCAGTGACAATTCATGTGTAGCGTCACAAATTGACTAAGCCAGACGTGCAGATTTAGCAGCCGTCCATGCATGGAAAAGCAGATTTCAAACCACTGTAAAAAATTCAGTTATCGAAACAAAAATCTGAAAATACACATATTGCATCTAGACAGCATGGAGATGTTGGTAATTTGTTTGTAACAATGATTGATTTGCTCCATAAGTGAAAAACTGATGTTTAAAAATGTCATTTTTACATTGACTCCAATTGTTCACATTAGAGCAAAATTCAAAATGGTGTCAAAAATTCTGAAATTTGCCACCCATCATCTACCGTGACTCTAGAATTTTGTTATTTTTTTCATGAACATTTAAGATTTATTTAGCAAGAATTTGCATGTATATGTTTACAGTACAGTTTACAGTCAAACATTTTGATGCACTGAAGGCTCAATTTTTGATAAATCAAAAATCTGAGAAACGTAGTTTTTGTAGGACAGTCTGAAGATAGTCTGTAGCAAGTTTGGTGTCAATTGAGCAAAACTTGTGGGAGGAGATAGGTTTAAGAAGTTTTAAAGTTTTTGAAAAAAACAGAGTGATGAACTTCATAATTTTTAATAGGTTTAAATGTACAAAAATTTCTTCAATATTGGGGTTACAGTTTAATGAAAGTTGTGAAGTTGTAGCACGTATGGTTGATTTGTTATGAATTTTCAAATTTTTGAACTTTAGACGCTTGCTGTAGCGCCACCATCAGGACTATTGGCTTGAGTTTACAGCTGAGGATATCAGGCATGAGACTGGGCCTTTGTGCAAAGTTTGGTGAGTTTTCACCCATGGGAAGTATGATTTCCTCGGAAGAAGAAAGAAGAAGAATACCTAGGATCACAATAGTGTCCTGGCAGCTTAGCTGCCCGGACCCTAATAATAGTATGATGTGATGCCACATAACTGGGAAACTTTGTCTTGTAGCCCCTCAGAAGCAAATTCCAGCACCAAGCACCAGCCGTGAGCCCACAGGTCCACAGTGGACGCTACGTATTTGAACTGAATATAGATTCTGATATTGTTGAAAAGGACGTTGTGTTGTGAAGAATAATGTTGGAGATGTGCACTCATGTTGAAATAAATCTGCATTGTGAAGCAACCCTTACTTGCACTGAATTGGAAATATTTCAGAAAAATATACTGAATTACAAGACTTTAGAGAACAGTGCGCTATTGTAGACTTTACATGTAAGGTTATAATAGGTCGTGATCTAAAGTGGGCCGGTCTGAGACATGAAACTTGCAAATGTGTTTGTTGAGGCAACACACCTGAGAGAAAGAGCAGCTGCCACAAGCAGGTTCATCCTCTAACCCATTCTGTTTGTTGTTGGTTATTTCCTTAAAAACTATGACTTTATTCTCGTAATATTATTACTTTTTTCTCATTAAATTATGACTTTATTCTCATAATATTACGACTCTATTCTCGTAATATAATAATATTTTTCTTCAATGTGGCACTAATACTCCATCATAATAGTGCCCCCCTTTGGCCAATTGATGTAATATTGCCAAATTTCACATGGATTGACCAAGTCAGTGAGGAGAAAAACGTGCAACAGACACACCCACACACAGAGTTTTCATCATTATATAGTAAGATAAGCCTACCTTTATCGGCTGCAGCTGAGATGATGTCTGTTTGGGGTGGATGCATATATTAACGCGCATGCACAGTGTAACTCCGCTGCTCGGCTACAGCTGCTGTTTGAGGTGGATGCATATATTAACATGTGTGCACAGTGTAACTCCGCTGCTCGGCTACAGCTGATGTCCGTTTGAGGTGGATACATATATTAACGTGTGCACAGTAACTTGTGGGGTGAATGCATCGACTTTGTAAAAGAATATACTAACAATAGTGTAATTTTTGGAAAAAGTAGCTTTGTCACCTTCTACCTATGCCAATCCTCAATGCCTATGTGCAGTTTCACATAGATTGACCACATCAGTGAGTAGAAAAACGTGCAACAGACACACCCACAGACAGAGTTTTCCTCATTATATAGTAATGTAATAACCTGATAGATATCAGTTATATTTCCCTTTCTTTCTCTCCTTAAAAAGGTGTAATTATTTCGAGTTATTAATAGGATGCCTGATTAATATTCAGTTGTCATAGTTAAGTTCATATTACATGGAGGTGAATTAGAATTAAATAAGTTAAAATGCATAAATAAGTTATAGTTAAAAATATGTGCCTTAAAAGATATTTCATTGTTTGTTCAGTGTTTTAAGAGGCTAAAAAGTAATTTTGGTTAAGTTTGAGGAGTAATGACCCCAGAGAAAGTGGTATTTCCAGTTCACCTGCGGAAAAAAAGGAAGATGAAGAAAGCGCGCTGCTGACGAGCAGAGAGGTCAGTGGCGCGGCGCAGAGATTCAGAGCCATGTGAGACTGGTTACAGACTATGTTATGTTTATTGCTTTTATTCCCTAAGGTTCGACTGAGAACAGTTGCCAGATACCTCGCACTTAAGTGAGTGAGTCAGACTGTTTGCCGCAAGACCGAGTGTGGTTTCTTCGCTGCAAACTGAGTTAACCAAGTTAGCTTAGCCACTGTCATTGCGGGAGAGTCTCTTCTCGCATTTTACCCTGTGAGGCTGAGGACTGCACTGCTCATCGCTGCTGTGCCGCAACTGTCAGAGAGACACACGAGGGATTTTCCTCGCAGTAGGAGTTATTGCCATTGGCCATACGGAGGTACTGTTGCCCTGTTTCTTCATGAGCTCCAACTTTAATGCGCGCCTATCCAAACAAAGAGTGCACTCAAAAAGGTTGAACAGACTAAAGACCACTTGGGGTATTTTCTTTTGTTATTTTCATCAGAGGGTTTCTGTGTTTTTTGTGCGTTTGAAATGTGTTAATATATCTCTAACAAAAAGGCAATATACTGTGTTTGCCATTTCATGATGTTTACATTAACAAGGTAATTCATATATTTCATTTGCATTTTATTAAGAAAGAAACCTATGAGTATTCCCATCAGCCTCCAATTAATAATGTGAAAGTGAGAGTCAGAGCTTACCCTAGACAGTGTATTTACATTAGTGCTGCACGATTAATCTAATTGCAATTGCAATCGCGATAATCTCTCAAGACAGATTCTGCAATTTTACATTGAATTTTTTTTATTATTATTTTTTTTTATTTTTTATTTTTTACCGATGGATTTCCAGATTGCAATCGCAATGTCAGGCTGTGCGATTACATAACTGCATAAAAGGCTGTGATTTGCGATTTAATGTACAGTACAGGCCAAAAGTTTGGACACACCTTCTCATTCAATGCGTTTTCTTTATTTTCATGACTATTTACATTGTAGATTCTCACTGAAGGCATCAAAACTATGAATGAACACATGTGGAGTTATGTACTTAACAAAAAAAGGTGAAATAACTGAAAACATATTTTATATTCTAGTTTCTTCAAAATAGCCACCCTTTGCTCTGATTACTGCTTTGCACACTCTTGGCATTCTCTCCATGAGCTTCAAGAGGTAGTCACCTGAAATGGTTTCCACTTCACAGGTGTGCCTTATCAGGGTTAATTAGTGGAATTTCTTGCTTTATCAATGGGGTTGGGACCATCAGTTGTGTTGTGCAGAAGTCAGGTTAATACACAGCCGACAGCCCTATTGGACAACTGTTAAAATTCATATTAAGGCAAGAACCAATCAGCTAACTAAAGAAAACGAGTGGCCATCATTACTTTAAGAAATGAAGGTCAGTCAGTCCGGAAAATTGCAAAAACTTTAAATGTGTCCCCAAGTGGAGTCGCAAAAACCATCAAGCGCTACAACGAAACTGGCACACATGAGGACCGACCCAGGAAAGGAAGACCAAGAGTCACCTCTGCTTCTGAGGATAAGTTCATCCGAGTCACCAGCCTCAGAAATCGCAAGTTAACAGCAGCTCAGATCAGAGACCAGATGAATGCCACACAGAGTTCTAGCAGCAGACCCATCTCTAGAACAACTGTTAAGAGGAGACTGCGCGAATCAGGCCTTCATGGTCAAATAGCTGCTAGGAAACCACTGCTAAGGAGAGGCAACAAGCAGAAGAGATTTGTTTGGGCCAAGAAACACAAGGAATGGACATTAGACCAGTGGAAATCTGTGCTTTGGTCTGATGAGTCCAAATTTGAGATCTTTGGTTCCAACCGCCGTGTCTTTGTCAGACACAGAAAAGGTGAACGGATGGATTCCACATGCCTGGTTCCCACTGTAAAGCATGGAGGAGGAGGAGGTGTGATGGTGTGGGGGTGTTTTGCTGGTGACACTGTTGGGGATTTATTCAAAATTGAAGGCACATTGAACCAGCATGGCTACCACAGCATCCTGCAGCGACATGCCATCCCATCCGGTTTGCGTTTAGTTGGACGATCATTTATTTTTCAACAGGACAATGACCCCAAACACACCTCCAGGCTGTGTAAGGGCTATTTGACCAAGAAGGAGAGTGATGGAGTGCTGCGGCAGATGACCTGGCCTCCACAGTCACCGGACCTGAACCCAGTCGAGATGGTTTGGGGTGAGCTGGACCGCAGAGTGAAGGCAAAGGGGCCAACAAGTGCTAAACACCTCTGGGAACTCCTTCAAGACTGTTGGAAAACCATTTCAGGTGACTACCTCTTGAAGCTCATGGAGAGAATGCCAAGAGTGTGCAAAGCAGTAATCAGAGCAAAGGGTGGCTATTTTGAAGAAACTAGAATATAAAACATGTTTTCAGTTATTTCACCTTTTTTTGTTAAGTACATAACTCCACATGTGTTCATTCATAGTTTTGATGCCTTCAGTGAGAATCTACAATGTAAATAGTCATGAAAATAAAGAAAACGCATTGAATGAGAAAGTGTGTCCAAACTTTTGGCCCGTACTGTAAATAAATGTTAACCTGTGTGCCTGTGAACACGAATACCTCTGCTGTAGTGTGTGGAGGTTGTTGACATTATGCACACAAGCTAACCTGGTGTGTGCAGCACGTATGGTCAGGTGACCACCCAGCGTGCAGCAGTGACCAACATAGACGGTGAAGAATAACATGAGCACGACCATGAACAGGCTGAGTTGGTGGCGAAAAAAACGCAACGTCTATTACAAGGCAATACAGTACTTTGGATTCAGGTACGGCGAAGTTGAACAGTAAGATGTGTTGTGTAAAAGTCGCCACGTCCCGCAGCAACATGACCAATCAGCACTTGAGACAGCACAGAGAAAAGTAGGAGGAATGCATGCGAGAGAAAGCCAAGCCATATAATGTTAAAGACAAAGAGACAACTGAAAGCCGCCAGAGTCTCATAAAACAACATCCAAGCACAGTTATGCATACTTTTGTAAGTGTCACTGGGAAATCATGGACTCCATAACAAACTATATAATAACAAATGAAAAACTGAGCAATTTTGCTCGGTTTCGGCCCACTTGACATGCTGCTGTATTGTGTTGTGTTGTGGCGTGCTAGAATATGTCATTTACGAGACAACGCCTGAACGCAACACAGGCTCGCTCCGCTGTAGGTACAGTGCCGTGCTGTGCTGCTGTGTGAGCAGCTGTTTGACAGTGCTTAGTCTGTTGATGGTCATTTACACACTGTCCATAACAATAACTATATCGGGTTAGGTCAGTGCCCCCCTAATATAATGTAGGGGAAACACTGAATCAAGCAAGAAGATTAATGATACCTTCTTTTTTTATTATTATTATTATTATATTGTAATCGCGATATTGTCCACCATAATCGCAATCGCACATTTTTATCAAATCGTGCAGCACTAATTTACATGGAGATGTCTCTTTCATCATATGATAACAGATTTGAGTTTAAAGGGGTTTAATACTTTATGTAGCAAAACATAAAGTAATTAAATACTTAAAGAGCCGGCGGTGAAAGGGTTACAGTAAGGTATAGTAAGATGAGATAAGGATTATGACAAAACTTAAGACACTGAAAACATTATAGTTAATACTTAAATGACTTTTTAACATAAGTGGTAAGTGTCTGTCGTTTTATGTGTGTTTGTGCTTGTCTTGCACTCCTATGTTTGTGTGTGTGTGTGTGTGTGCTTGTGTATGAGCCAAGTTATTAAAATTTTGCTTGGAGTGGGTTGTTACATTTTTTACATGTCGTTACAACTAACTTAGACTATTGTAGCCCATAGAGGTCTGTGTACCATTCGTTCATTTGAATTTCAATTAAGAACGAAAAAACATTTTAACTACAAATTTAACTACAAAGCAGACTATCATAAAAATACATGAAGCAAAAAAATACATTCTTACCTCAAAATTATTTTTTTTCCTTATAAACATGGCTGTGTTTGCCAAAGGGTGCTGATTTCAAACATTGGGAAAAGAGTGCTGCAGCAATGAGTCCTGAAACTGGAAATAAGTTAGCATTTTACCACTGCTGGTTCCCTTGTCTCAGAATCAATGGGTTTTTTGAATGGGTTTTTGGTTAGATGCCTGAAATAAGGTCTGTGGTTAACACAAGCTGAAGAGACTTTCACATTTTGTTCTACAACATAAAATACGTCAATAAATACCCCACTGTGAATTCAGAAGCTCGTATGTGTCTTAAAGCCACAGTGTGAAGGAATTTCTCCCATCTAATGCTGAAATCGTATATTGCATTCAAACAGATAGCGCACTCTAGCACCTCACTGTTTCAAACCTGTATTGCAACAACGGCAGTAGCTGTGCACCAAAAAGCTTTGATAACATTGATGAAACCATGTCATCTGATACTTCATGGAGTATTCATTCAGGTTTCTACACAGACACGTGACGCGAGTTGACAAATTCCCTCCTCACCATGCTGGCTGTATTTACAACGTAAGACTGTTGGGGTGGGTGTAAATCGAAACAAACCAATCATGTCTTGTCTTTTGACAGCTGACAAGTGGCTCAACCTCACACAACTCATCCCTCTACTCACATCACTGCGCACTGCTGACAGCGGCGCTGGCCTATGATTGCATTGGCCTGGCCTGCCTGTTGGGGAAAAAAATGACAGACAGGCCAGCTGGCCAATCACAGCATCCCTTTTGAAACCTTTCTCCTTTAGCAGCTCTTTCCACCTGGGAAAGGCTACCCCGATGTTGACCCTCATTTTTTGAATTCACTGGTCACGTTGCTTTTTTGATTCCCTTTTGCGCTTTCTTGGCAACGAGGATTCTGTCTCCCGTGATGCTGCATATGCATGATCCTGCATTATGCTCAAAGAGTGGGACTTATGCTGCAGTAGTGCAGGCTTTCAAATTTGCCAGGGTAGTAGCAAAGCGCCTCTTGTTACTCTCTATTCCCTGGTAGTGCTAAATGTCCCTTGCTGGCAGATGTATTTTCAAGATGGCGAAACATTATGGAACCTCCCCAAACGACTTACCTGCCCAATGTATAAACAAACAAATCCGAAATTCTCCTTTTACGAGAATAAGTCAGATTATTGGTGGAGGTAATAATACACCAATGATGACATATTTATGAGTGCAGACATCAATTTTTGCCAATAAACAACTGAAAACACTACACAATGTCCCTTTAAAAATGGTTGCCAACAAGTGGCTAAATGAGGCTACATAATGCCATCACGCTAAACAAGTGATGTTAAATCATGCAACTATAGTGTAGTTAGTTTAGAGCCTAATGTTAGCTCTTTACTTCTGGAGATTGCATTTAGACTTCCAAAATCATAAAAGTGGTGTTCACATATGAAGATTATCTTGCTGAACAAAATGTGCAAGTATCACATACATTTGTTGGTCATAGAGCTTATTTTCTGCAATAATCCAAAATCCAAGAGAAAATGGCCATAGGCTTTTTGACAAGGGAACGACGGCAATGCTTACTTCTGCGCAGCCTTCAGAAAAACATCATTCCCGGAGCACTCTATAAGGACTGAACTAAGCCTGTACACAGTGAATCAGATGTTTTATAGCCTGTTCCTGGTTGGAGATACTGAAAGTGACAATAGTCACAAGTGGTGCTCAAGCACCTGTCCTTTTGGCATCTGACTAGATAAGTGCCCTTTTTGCAAAAAATGTTTTGTCTATTTCTTTTAATCATTTTACATTTTACTTTTTGAACTTGGCCAGTGGCATCCATTCTCACTTTAAAGTGTGTTGTATGCCCGTTAACAGCATTTGAGTTGAGCACCTGCCCCTGCCTTTTTAATTTCCCTTGTCACAGTCCCCACAGTTAACAAACACAAACCAAGCGCCCTGCAGAGCAGCATCACGTCTCCCTGGCCTGCTTTTATGGACAGACAGGTAACTAAGTGTTTGCCCTGAGCTTCAGCATTGTTTGTCAATGTTGTGAAATTAAACCACTATTCAGTCATCTCAATGGAGCCACTCTAACTTTGGCAGTAAACCAACATTAAGCTTAAAGGAGCAATAAGCGAAATTCATCATTTCTAGATTGAAGGAATTAAAAAATTGCTATGTGAAGAACTAGAGGTGTAATTTCATCTGGAGTATTGCATGACCTCACACACCCTCTCTCTGTGTTGATCTCCAGCCCATTGTTTACAAGCCGGTCTGGCTGTGCATTCATGTACGTTCATGTGTTCATTAGTGTTACAGTGACGTTAGGCATCGTAGCATGGGTTAATGTCCGGAGCTTGAGTTATTAGTGGCTCGGTCCCAGCAATGGGTCAGGCGTTTCGGTTGCATTAGGTCAGTAGCCCGGCAGCCCAGCTAACATTTGCAATTAGCACTGTAAAATGTAGCCCGGCGGGCAGCCTGGTGGCTGTGTTTAGCTATTCCCCTGCCTACTTCAATGATGATGGTCCCTGTAATAAATGCAATATATTTGCTGAAATGGAGGCGAGGCTCAGTGACTAGAAGAGCTGGTAGAAGCGCTCCATAGCTGCAAGCTACTCCAGTAGCCGTAGTAGCTCTAGTGCTAACTCTGGGAGCTAACGCTAACATTCCTCTCTTCTCCGTGAGCCCGCCAGGCTCCACGCTAGAGCTTGCCGGAGCTGAGAAGCAGGCTCCCGGAACGTTAGCATGGTAGCCGACTACTGCTAACGCTAACGTCCCCACGCTTCTCGGCTCCGACTCACTGAGCCTGGCGGAGAAGCGTGGGGACGTTAGCACTAATGGGCTGCCATGCTAACGTTCCAACTCTTCTTCGTGAGACCATGAGCCCGGCTCCCGGCTCAGTTGGAGTTGGAGCGTTAGCGTGGTAGCCGTGTAGTGCTAACGCTAACAGGAAAGCAGGGAAATAGCTAAACACAGCAGAGACCGAGAGTGAGTGAAAGACATTGCTAACTGCTAAACTAAGCTGGCTGTTTAGGTTTTATTTCCTTGCCCCTGCGGCAAGTGAATCTGCCTGCAGTGAAAGCAGGGGCTAACCGATGCTTCCTCCTCAGGCTCCACTTCACTCAGCTGCCTGACAGACCCGCTGGTTCTTCCAACTTTAACTTGAATAACAAACAGGAGCTAGTTGGGAGCGGCTAGCGGAGCGTTAGTCGCAGCATGACCGGAGGGAAACACAACCAGTTAGCCTCCGCTAGCTTCCCAGCTAGTGGCTCTCCGTTTGGATCCGGAGCGCCGAGCCCTGGTTTGTTATTCAGGTTAATGTGGGAAGAAGCAGCGGGTATATTGGGCAGCTGAGTGAAGCGGAGCCTGCGGAAGAAACACCGGGACCGTCTGGATGTGATAGTCCGTGCTGCGGTACTCGTCTTGCCGGCACAGACGAGGCGAGTGGGGGGGGGATGGGGGTTGGAGAGCAAAGCTAGAGGGAGGAAAGCAGTGAAACGATTTCGCTTATTGTACCTTTAACAACAAGCTAGTCTGGCATCAAGTCACACTATTTCCCTCCAACTCTCTGGCACATTCTGCTTCACCAACTGCCTGTTGTGAGTGGAGACAGACACCAAACTGCTTACCTTTACTTTTTCAAGCAAAACCCAACTTGAAATAATGTCTAAATCTCCCACAGTTCTGATAAGTAATTTAAACAAATCTGACATACGGCTCGGTGCTGCACAAACATGCTGCGTGCAAAAGTGGGACCCACGGTACAATACCAGTGAAAGTATCACGGTTCTGAGTAGTATCACGATACCACAGCAAAAATTAGGCAGATGTGCCTTTTGTCATTTATAAAAAGATAAATCACTTTTCTATAATACATCGATGATATTTCAATGGAATAAATAACTTATTGACTTATTCATACTTCAAAAACAGCATCAATAAGTGATTAACATAGGGGGATCCAAATAAAATAAATAAATAAAATAAAAATCAACCAGCCACCCTCCTCCTCTGATAAGTTAAGAACAGTCCCTTAAGTGCGGTGAGGTTTGTGGACCATTACCTGCCACAAAGAGAGAAATGTGAACAGCTCGTTTCTCCTCTGCTCGTCACATACCTGTGTGCCGCCACAGCTCGGCTGTCCAGGTACTTCTGGGCAGTCATGACATCAAGAAGAGGAAATTATTGGACCTGACCCAGAGCCAGGCTTCTCGGTCGCTGGTAAGCCGTTATCTTGCACCGCAGAGGACTATGGCCGCCGTATTTCGCCGTATTCCTGTCTGTGACCCCCGTTCAACCCACAACCGGCAGGATTAGCCTTTCGTTTCTGCTGCTGGTTGAAATCTGTACTTGCACAGCGTGCTCCTGAATGATTTCTTTTGCTCGCACAAAACTATTTTTAATCGCAAATGCGAGTAAAATGCTCGCACTGTAGAGCTCTGTGGAAAACAAATCAGTGTAGCATAAACAAATCTAGCCTACAAGTAAAAAGAAATAAATAATAACTTTCACTGCTTAAAGATACTCAATCGCTCAGCTAATACCTAAAATTTCACTGGAAAACAAACCACTGCAGCAGCATATTGAGTGCCAGGTGGCCAGCACAAGCCGTTATTGGACGGTGTATGGACACTCATCCTCTTGCGATTGGACTTTGAACTTATCCCACAGGTGAGGTACCATAGTAATATGGTTCTCCAACATTATGGTATCATATGTACTGTGGTGTTTTAGTACCACGGTCTAACGTTGGTACCAGTATACCATGCAACACTAATCTAGAGTTGGTTATCGTGATACTCAGATTATTAGAATTTACCAGCCAAGAATTTACAATTATTTGAAAAAGTGGCAGCTCACTGAATTTTTGTCATAGAGTTTTCAATCTTTGGTAGAAAGTACCCTTATTTGTCTCATCCAAGTAGCAATGTTTCCAGCTACATCAGAATTTCAGATGACGTCAAACACAAAGAGTTCCATCCTGTGGTGTTAGGTAGTTACTAATGGCCCCAGTGCACACTATTGTGATGGGCCCCAGTGCACGGTAGTTAGTAGATATAAGATGGGTGCGCACACACACACACACACACACACACACACACACACACACACACACACACACACACACACCACTGTTCATAAAAAAGCCAAAGGAATCTAATTTAGAGAGCTTTGCTACTTTTTCCTCCTGCTGGTTTCTCTGTTGTCCTTTCTTACTGCAGCTTTTATGTAGGTCTAACTTGCTAACCTGTATCTTTCAGATGTAGTCATACAATAAATGTATAAAATGACTCATAGGTCATCCCTTCTTGGTGAAAGTGGTAATGTTACATCAATTCTGTTGTTACAACCATCCGTGGTCTCCCCTACCTCAAACCATTCAAACAACCGGGACAAAACCTGATGATAAAGAATACTGCTGCACTGAGTATCAATCCAATGCAAGTTATGATGAGAATTCCTGGTCTACCAGGAACCAGGAAAAGAGTAACATACAAGGTAAGGATTTTATATGTAATGACAGGAAAACCTTCAACCCTGACTCATATTGTGACACATGCACAACAAAACAGCTCATTCAACAATCTTCATTTCACACAGCACACATCAGTCCTGCCGTCACTGGTTCATTTGCTCCAACTCACTGGTTTGAACCACTTTAACATTTTGACAAACACTCTAGGTGAAACAAGGTGAAACGGGGAGCCTGGCTCTGTCCGAATTTCAAAGATACACCTGCTGGCACTAATTAACATGCTGTATTTCACAGTTGTTGTTACACATATGTTTATGTACAAATTAGATCAGTTCATCCCTCCGCCCAGCACTTCTGTGCAGCATCGCACGCTGTAGCGTGAGTTTGCAGATACAGTTTGAGCACAGCTGTTGATCTCTGCACAGGCACAATAATATCAAACCTCACTGTGATGACAAGAGGAGCTGTGCACACTCACTGCACCAACTGTTGTTGACAAGAAATAGTTGAAGCACATAACCTCTCCTAAAACCACAATTCAATTTTATATATTTGTTTGTTGACAGATCAGACAAATGAGATCCAGCATGTTGATCAGTGAAGGTATATTTTTGAACTTTGCACAGAGCCAGTTTAGCTGTTCCCTTTTCCTCCAGTCTTTATGTGAAACTAGGCTGACCACGCCTTGACTCCAGCTCTGTTAACACACAGACATGAAACTGATGTTCTTGTCATGTTCCTGTCAGAGAAAAGGTGAAGAAGTGTACTTCCCAGAATGTTGAACTATTACTTTAAAAGTAGTTACAGGATGATTGTAATAGCTGACATTACGATATGAGAATGTGTGGTGTGGTAAAGCATCATGAGGCAAGTGACAGGATCCAGACAGCAACAGGTCAGTGCTTGCTAACAGAGCTGAGTCTGAAGGTGTGTGGAAGTCCTGCACGTACAGTCTTATAGATTTTAATCTGAATTTTAAGATTTAAAAGCTGTTGAGCAATCACAGTTGAAACTTTTGTAAATTTATTTTCAGATTCCATATCAGATGTTAGTTTTACTAGATTAAACATCAAAACCTGATATACAATTTTTTAATTTTGAAATACAGATTTAAATGAATCAGATTCTGGCACACATAGATAATGTGTGAAAGATGTTTCCAGGTTCTGACTCATTCATGGAAACAACGTGCAGCATCTGGGTGCTAAAATGACCTCAGGAGGTAGGCTGAAGCTCCATCAAACAGAACCAAAGACTTTTCAATCACATCCTTCTCCTCAACATCCACACCCATGAACACGCAACACACAGATACAGTATGCTTCCACAAGCACATGCAGAAAGAATGTCATACATGCACACACATACAATCAGTGAAGAGACCCTCTGTGAAGAGAGAATTTAAACATTTTCATCCAGCAGCTTACCTTTCACATTGAAATACTTGCTGCTAAACCTCTACCTTTAGCCCCTCTCCTTTTGCTCTCTGATGTGTTGGGTGATGGATGCAGTTCCTTAGAAAGCCTTCATCCTCCTCCTCCTCCTCCTCCTCCTCCTCCTTCCCCTCCTCACATCCACAGGTGACCTCTCCCCCTCTCTCTATCTTTAACTACACTCCATTCACTGAGTATCCTAGTCCACGCTTCCTCCTTTGTTTCAGCAGCCCCCGGCTGTGAACAAGATGGAGGAGACCTTTGGATAATCCTCTCCTACATCTGATTACAAATGTGAGGATGCAATCTTCAAATCCCTGTTCTGTAAGAGAGGGTCGAGCTGGTTAGTGCTTGGCTTATCCAGCTGCAGTGGGAAATTGGCAGAGGGGGGTGGGGGAATGGTAATGAGACGAGATAGTCAGGCGGCCAGCGTCATTGTCCCTCCACCTGGGAAGAGGGGAGTAGGGCTGATGCATGGATAAATATGTGAAGAAAGAAAACACCCTGTTTGTCTTTCTTTGTCTGCATTTTCCTCTCCCTTTTATCAACACTCACATACACACGCAGTTCCACCCTGAACACAGTTACTGCTTTAGTTTCACGCTCTGTGACGCTCTCTCACTCAACCTCCCTGCCACCCTCCCACCAACACCAACCCACTCTCCAACACTACCCCTGTTGCTATGGAAACTGCAATACTCAATGGGCCTGTGCGTTTTTTTTTTTGTTTGTTTGTTTTTTGTTTTTTTCAGCCAGCAAGGACACAACAGACAGCAAAAACAAATCAGCTGGGAAGTGCTCGTGTTTGTGGTTGATTTGGCCAGAGCCAATGTCACACATCAACTTGCTGGTTTTCCTTTCCATATATATCCCAAAACATGGAGGACACACATGACCATGATGATGACATGTTAACAGATGGCCAGCACAAGCAGGGACTGTTTCTGTGACGTCACCCACAGGTTTGTGATGAGCTGTTTTGTTTACCACCAGCTGCCTCATTGGAGCAGGAAAATCTCAATTTGGTCAAGTGGGAGGAGCCTGGGTGGAGCTGAGGTGAGATCAACTAGATAAGATAAGATAAGATAAGACAAGATAAGATAAGATAAGATAAACCTTTATTGTCTGTCACAAGTAACAGAAATTCGTCTTTGGCAAGCTCCGAATAAAATAGACAAGAACACACAAAACGCAATAGACATTATACAAGATATACGACAAAGCAGTGTATCTGGGTGGGACTTCAATTGTTATTTTAAACAGTTCAGGGTGGTGATGGCAGTGGGAACAAAAGTTTTTTTATATGTGTTCTTCCGGGAAAGTGGGACTTTGTAATGGCGACCTGATGGTAGTAGTTGGAAGGATGGGTGCAGGGGGTGGGTGGGGTCCTGTGTGATGGCAGTGACTTTCCTGGTAACTGCCTGGGTGTAAAGTTCTGTGAGGGGGGTCTGTGGGGATCCAATTATTTTCCCAGCCTGTTTTGTTATGCGGGTAAGTTTTATTTTATGTTTGGTTGTAAGTGAATGGATGCCACACTGAAGGTGAGTCAGTGATTTGTAAACCATGGTTAGTGTGTCTGTACTGACATTTGAAGGACCTGCGCTTCCTCAGCAGGTGGAAACACTGCTGAGCTTTCTTGTAGATGGAGTCCATATGTGTGTTGAATGATAAGGCTGTGTCAATCTCAGTCCCCAGGTATTTAAACGACTCAACCTGTTCCACCAGCTGTCCGTTGATGCTGAGGGGCTGAAAAAATGGAGACAGTTGTGAGTCCGCTGTTCCTCTGCTCCCACAACACAGCTCCTTTCAGGAGCTTTCCTGAAAAGTGCGGACCAGGTTGTTGACTGCCTGATGGTAGTCAGACAGTGCCTTGGTGTCAGTCACATGGGCCATTAAAGCCATGTCGTCCGCATACTTAAAAAGCGTCATTCCTTCACTGCTGCAGGAAATGTTGTTAGTGTAAGCAGAGAAGAGAATGGGAGATAAAACACAGCCTTGTGGAAGCCCAGTTTGTTAGATTTAAAACCATTTACCAGGACTTGCTGTGGCCTGTCCTGCAGAAAGCTCTTAATCCATAAAACCAGTGCAGGACGAACCTGAAGCTCCACAAGTTGATGCAGTAAAATGTTGGTGCTGACAGTGTTTAAAGCTGAGGAGAAGTCCATAAATAAAATCCTGGTGTGGGGATGTACAGAGTTCAAACATGCACCTACCCCACTTAGCTGAGTGGAACAGGTTTTGAGCACCCTTCCTCTGAGCATAGGAAGCAGCGTCAGGGCCCGAGGCTTTATGTGGGTTCACTCTGCTAAAAATGGAGGTCACCAACTTCTCATCTATGGTGAGGGCCAGGTGGGATCGGCTCAGGCTGGGGGGGGGGGGGGTCCCACTGGCTGATGTATTGAACCTGCTGAAGAAGGTGTTGAGTTGCTCTGCAAAGGAGGTGGGGTCCTGACAGCTGATCCCTGCAGGTTTGGGGTCTCTTCCCATCATGATGTTCAACCCCTGCCATGCCTCCTTTGCATTTCCAGATGTTAGTTTCCGTTCAACTTTGTCTTCATAGTTGATTTTGGCCATTTTGGCCTTCCTTCTTCAGTTCCCTCACCCTGAGCTTATCACCCTCCAATCTGGAAATCCATTGGTTAAAAAAAAACAAGGATTTTTTTTTTCTTCCTTTACCTCTGGAAGCACTGCCTGTAGTTTTTCGACTATTGGAAGTGCAGGGGCCTCGGGGATCACTCAACCCTTTCACATCAGGCGGTGCCCCCAGGGAATCGCCTTGTTGTTTACAAATACTTACAGGTAGAAAACCAGCAGAGTTTAGCTATATATATATATATATATATATATATATATATATATATATACATATATGTGTGTGTGTGTGTGTGTGTGTGTGTGTGTGTGTGTATATATATATATATATATATATATGTATATATATATCACATTTTTCACAAAACTATATCACCGTTTAGACTAATCTGATGTTTGTAAAGTCTATAAACACAATGACTGAACAAACATTACTATTTCTGTGTGCATGTTTTGTAATTAATAACATGGTTATTGTAGATTAGCTGGGCTAACCGTTAGCTGTTAGCCCCGTTAGCGGTGTCTGTAGTAACTCAGTAACTCAACAAAACGGTCCGTGAAAAAAATATTTTTTCCAGCGGATATCTTAGTTACAACATGTCTGAGCTAGCAAAGCAGTTTTGTGTTGCTATGTGTGGTATTTATTCAGTTTTGGGAAATCACGATGTCTAGAAAGCATCAGTGGCTGCAGCTGACAGGGACAGCTAAAAGCAGCAGCAAAGCTAACATCAGGACGTCATCTGTTAAAAGCGTCCTGTTGTCGGATACGACATGAAATTACTCCAGTTAGCTCAATTATGTTGTAACTAAGACATCGGCTGGAAAAAAATATTTTTTTTCACGTTGACGAGATGGCGTTTTGGGTGGAGCGGTCGCCATGGACGCGGAGCTTGCTGTTTCTGTAGGTATACATTTCCTGGGAACACCTGCACGTCTCGGCCCCGCCCCCTCCATTGTGATTGGCTTAAGCGCAGCATCATTCAAACTTAAAGCCCCCTGCCCCCGTAGTCATCTTTCACACAGGGCTGCCGACAGATTCTACAATGTAAATTGCAGAATCTGTCTTGAGAGATTAATCACCCTCTAAAAATGCTTTTTTCTTCTGAACCAAGCACATTTTCAAGTCTTTAGTAATCCACTGTTTATTATTTGGATGCAGAGTTATTTGATTGGTGGGAGTGACATTGTCCTCACAGAATAGAATATAAGAAGTCAGAACATCAGACTATGTGTTATAATCATCACCACAATCCTCAAAGAACAAGTCCCCGTCAGTTAGTTAAAAACCCACCCTTAGTGTTTCAGTGGCCTCTTCATTCCAGACCCTTATGGTTTTTGTTACTGGCATATCCCTTTTGAGTTTTGACCTGTACCTTGGCAATAACAGAATAACATTATGATCTGATCGACCAGCAGGAGGGCAGGGTTTTGAATTGTATGCATCAGGTATATTCCCATAGTCCAGTATATTTTGCATCCTTGTGGGGACTGTGACATATTGCTCCAGATTGGGCAGCTGTGTAGAAATGTCACATCTATTAAAATCCCCCAGTCCTATTGGCAGCTCTGTTATAACAGTCTGCTATGTGCTCTGCAGCCAGAGTAAAGTCAGGTCCTGGTACATAAACTAAAATCACTAGTTGTGCTGTACCTAGAGATGTACCGATACCACTTTTTCCTTCCCAATACCGATTCCGATCACTGAACTTTAGGTATCTGCCGATACCAAGTACCGATCCGATATCAGCGCGTAAAATAAAAATGGATGGGATATGACTTGTTTTATGTCTCAACTCCTAAAACTCTATGTAAAATATTAAGAAATGAATACATAATAGTAGAATGAATGCCATAAAACTTTTTATTATTATTATTATTATTATCCAGTGCTGACATAGATCAAGACACAGGTTAAAGTGCAGCCACACAATTTGGTAAAAAAGACATTTTAAAGGCTACAGTAGAATGTAGGGCTTGTATTAACAAATACAAAAATTTTCACCAGATGACTTCAAGTAAGAAAATTAAAAAATAGTGGCGGGGCTTTTCCTCACCACAACTACAGAGGCTACCAGCTGCATTGAAACAGACTACATTATAAAAGGGCTGTTATTTATTAATCCCTCTGTGTTTTTATATATTTACTTTTTATCCGCTCCCGTTGCCTTGATAAAGTTAATACATCGTGCCATCATTTCAAACTCAACACTTCCAGAACTTGTTTCAAATTAAAAGCCCCTTATAACCTCGGCTGAGAGAATCCCTCCATTTTCTAAATAGGCTTTTATTGTGAAACATTTGTAGGAATTTGGTTGTGGAAGGTACAGTAGCTTGTATGTTTACATACGGCACTTCAAATGGAGCTCCTGCCGTCTGCTGGCGCTTTTTACGTTACTACAACAACATTTCGGCTGGCAC
Source organism: Epinephelus fuscoguttatus (assembly GCF_011397635.1). Taxonomy (NCBI): domain Eukaryota; kingdom Metazoa; phylum Chordata; class Actinopteri; order Perciformes; family Serranidae; genus Epinephelus; species Epinephelus fuscoguttatus. The sequence continues at coordinate 41,942,627 of NC_064767.1, read as the reverse complement.
TGAATAAAAATAGGACAAGAATAACCCGATGACATCACACATGTCGTGAAAGACAACCTGGGATAATTGGTGAGTACCATCGTGTAGTCTGTCACGGCACGATTTTATGACTCCACAATCGTGTAATGTGACATAGTGACTTTCAGAATGGGTAGGAAAGTTGTGCAGTGTGAACCAGGCATAAATCCTGCTTTACCGTTTCTCCCTTTTGCATGTCGCTTATTTTCAGTGTGTGACTGCAGCGCGTGCATGAGAAGGGGAGGGGCTGCTGCGTGCTCAGAGTGGCGAGAGACAGAGAGAGAGAGAGGCGAGCTGAGCAGAACAACAAGCGGAGCTTCAGAGCTGCTTTTCTGAAGCAAAAGTTTACATGTTCTAAAAGAAGAGAAAACATTGCATGCCCTGCGATGTGACTCTTGCACATGCGCAAATCGCGATGGTGATGTTCAAACGATAGCGAGCCTGGTGTCGGATTGATCATAGGCTGTACTCGCCGATGCCCGATGCCGCGTTTTAGGCAGTATTGGAGGCATTTCCGATACTGGTATCGGTATTGGTACAACTCTAGCTGTACCTGTCATGCAAATAAAGCCCAAAACATGCTTGTTTTTAGGCCTTATGGTGCTGTCAGACTTAAATTCACTCCCCATTTATTTCTTCTTCTTCTTCTTTTTCTTCTTCTTCTTCTTCTTTTTCTTCTTCTTCTTCTTATTATTATTATGATTTTGGCTTTTGCCTTTATTTGACAGGACAGAGTCAAGTGTGAAGGGGGGAGAGAGGGGATGACATGCAGCAAAGGGCCATGGGCTGGAATCATACCCATGGCCACTATGACAGGGACATTGCCTTTGTACATAGGATACCCGCTCTAACCACTGAACTGCTTGGCGCTCCACTACCCATTCATGTGGAATGGCGTGAGACACATTTGATTCTGTATTCTGATAGGTAAAATCATAAAGCTCTCCGGCAGGTGGACTGCAAAACAGGGGATTCACAGGTGATATTTTGTCTTAATTTTATTAACAAGTTCAGTTCTGGGTGAAACAAAGAACATGTAGGTCAGATGATGAGTGTTAAATGATAAATATATTAAAATAAAATAAAATGAACAATGATTTAATGTAATGTTTAATTCTCTGACTGCTGACTTTGTGTGTGTCATCTGCACCAGCTGGAATATGAGTTACTAACAGTTAACTGTGGAGATGTGCTGCTCAATGTTATGAGAACAAGCACAAAATACTCATTTAAAATCGACTTTTCTACATGACAGTAATTTTGGAAGATATTAACTTGGGGAAGGGGGGTGTAGGGGATTCATCGCAAGATCAGCTGTCTCGCTCCTGGGGGAACTCGGAGTGCGGGGACAGAGTTTGAGGAAGACAGTGAAGGAAATGTCAGATGAAGCAGTCAGTGCTAGTCAGTGGATTTGGATGAGGAGGCATAATGTCAGTTGGGGGCCAGCAGGGGGAACTACTAAGCAGGGTACATAACTCCTTGAGATCAGCTGGAGATCCACCAATTAGTCCTCTCAGGAGAAAATCCAGGAAGAGGAAGGTTATTTAAGTGTGGGAGTGGCCTATTTGAATCCCTTTTGTTTGAGACCATGCTGCAAGGTGAGTGTGTTTGCTGATCCTGTGAGTTTATCTTCTTTATCTCCTTTAACTTTAACTTATATTGGAGTTATGCTATGTAACGTGTGAAATAGAGTATGGTGAGTGTGCTAGGATAGGTAGTATCAGCACTGTCACTACCTGGAGCTTGCATGTACGGAGCCTGGGTTTGTTGAAGGTGGCAGTGCTGTTTGGGCTGAGAAAGCCATGTGTAAGTAAGGTAAAGGAACTTGTTGGGTTAGTGCGAAGCATTAGGGGAGTGTCTCTGGGACGCCAGAGATCACTGTCTAGCCTGCTGGAGGTGTCGTGGGACCAACTAGACGAAGCACTGGTGAAAGGAGGTTCCCACCTGATGACCCCAAAGACAGGTTAGTTATAACTGCTCATTGATCTGTATAGTTAAGCCGTGCCATAATAGCTTATCATAGGGCTTATATACATATATATATATATATATGTGTGTGTGTGTGTGTGTGTGTATTACATATGTATATTCACATTCCCTTCTGTGGTGTCTTTCAGTCCAGCCTTCTCCAGCCACAGGTAGGATTTCTTGATGTCGGCAGGAGCTTGTCCTTCCATGATGCATCCTCCTCTTCTGCTTTCTCGAATTTCTGCTGCCCACTTAGCAGCTCATGTTTGGGGGCCATCTTCCTGATGTATTCCTGGATCTTGGTTGTTTCGTCCTGGACAGTGGCTCTGACCCTCACCAGTCCTCGGCCCCTCACTTCTAGTGTACAGTCCCAATTTCCACATACTCCGTCTGTACTGCGCTACGCGACCAACAGCACGTACCCTTGCCTACTGGATGCGTTTCTGGAGCGCTGCGCCGTGTAGTTTAGCTGCAAGCTCACACATGGAAACTGCGAAATCACACGATAGAAAGCACCATTCACTCCCAAAACTCCTGCAATTTCACACCAGGTCTTCTCCTTTCGGATTGTATCCTTGTAGAAAGGATTTGTGGTGTCATACAAAATACTCTGATTTTCCACTTCAACTATGAGTTACTCCTCGTCCACCTTTCCTCCGACCCTCGCACTGACTGACGACGTGTGCAACAGGGTGTGACATGATTTTAAAAAATTGAGAGTTTACAATCCATAGTCCGCGCATTGTGTTGTATTTTGAAATTTACCAGATGCTGTGTGCATTCTGTTTCCGGTTTGGTGTGATCTGAGCTTTATGGCTTGACGTGCAATGGACGCGCATTCGCTGAAAAATAGACCTGGCGCGAATCTCCGACAAAGCAGAATTCTTTGTGGAAAAAAAGCTGTTCGCTAGAATGGGAGCATATGTGGAAATTGGGGTTCAGGATGCTGGACTTGGGATGAAACCCTGTAGTCATTGTGAGAATCTTCCTTGTCTTGATATCAGTGGCCTCTATCTCCTCATTTGGCCAGCTTATCATACTAGCTGAGTATCTGATGACTGGCAGTGGCAGGGTGTATATGTTGATGGCTCCGACCTTGTTTTTTCCATTCAGCTGACTTTTCAGGACCTGCCTTACTCTGTGTAAGTATTTCGCTGTGACTGACTTCCTTGCGGCCTCTTCATCGTTCCCATTTGCATGTGGGACCCCATGGTATTTGTAGCTGTCCTGACCATCTGCAATGCTGCCCTCTGGTAGTTCAACCCCCTCGGTTCTGATCATCTTCCCTGTCTTTGACACCATCTGACACACCTATCTAGTCCAAATGACATTCCAGTGTCATTGCTGTAGATCCTGGTGAGGTGTATCAGTGAGTCAGTGGCATACAGCTTGATGTCATTCATGTAGAGGAGGTGACTGATGGTTACTCCACTTTGGAACCAGTATCCGCAGCCACTCTTTGTGATAAGTTGGTTGAGGGGGTTCAGGCCTATGAAGAATGGTAGCGGTGTTAGTTTGGTGTTAGTATAGTGGTACTGGCTTTCCTCCCAGTGTTGTTGCTCTTGCTGTTGGCTCCAAATGTTTATATGGACTGCCTGTTGAGAGAGAAAGGTCATGGACACACATGATTGGAGGGTTGATGCAACATGCGAGGACACCTGGGGACCTGTGTCTGCCTGAGACAGAGACACTTGGTAACCTGGAGGATACTGGAGTTACATCCAAGTGGCCTCTGCTGTTCACTCCTCTCCCAAGACACCACAGTGCAGTGATTACACTGAACCCCATACTGGGAGGTTAGATTTTTCTACCACCTATCTACCAAATCCTGCACATTTACAAGCTTAACAAATGTGTTTTTGATTTTGTTTGAACATCCACGCTTGACTCTGGGTCATGACTCACCTCAGCAACACCCACACCATGTGCACTTCATATTCAACACTTTCAGCATTTACATTTTCACTTGGAGGGACTAGACTGGCTGATTTTCAGCTCTTTGGCATTTTCTCCCTTTAAGTGTCTTTTCTAAACTGGTCTCAACTTAAAAGGACTCATTTTACTGTGCATGACAGCAGGAAACACTACAACTTTATCAAAGCATGTGGACATTAAATCTATGTGAGAAAATAAGTTTGTATTTTTTAATTCCATTACAATTTTTTTTTAATCATTTATCTAAAATAATCAAAATCCCTAAAGAAGTGTTTTTTTTTTTTTTAATGCTATGGCCACTGCTTCCTGGACTAAACCACATGTAGCTTGCTCTGCCAAACTACTGTTGAATATTGACACCAGTCAGCAACCATATTAATACTGCTAGTGTTTTAACCTCTGCGAACACAAAACTGCTAATCTGGAGCTAGGCGATGAAGTGAATGAAAATGAAGTTAAATTAAGTGTAGTTTCTCAGAGTGCTGTTTTTATTTAGAGGTAACTGCCTAGTAACATTAGAAGGCCCAGGATTTTTAGCACTGGTTAGCATTAAGCTCAGTGGCGTTGTGAAGCCTGGGTGTCCGACGCTTCAGCCTAGAATGTTTTATGAATAGCCCAACATCCAAATAGGCTGGTAAAGTTTCTTTTGGAGTTCCGCAAGGTTCTGTGCTCGGACCAATCCTGTTTACTCTACATATGCTTCCTTTAGGTAACATCATTAGAAATCACTCTTTAAATTTCCATTGTTATGCGGATGATACATAGTTGTATTTATCGATGAAGCCAGAAGAAAGTAATTAATTAACTAAACTTCATAACTGCCTTAAAGACATAAAAACCTGGATGAGCACCAATTTCCTTACGTTAAATTCAGACAAAACTGAAGTTATTGTTCTTGGCCCCAAACAACTCAGAGACTCTTTAACTGATGACATAGTTTCTCTAGATGGCATTGCTCTGGCCTCTGGCGCTACTGTAAGAAACCTCGGAGTAATATTTGATCAAGATTTGTCTTTTAATTCTCATTTAAAACAAACCTAACGGACTGCATTTTTCATCTGCGTAATATTGCGAAAATTAGGCCTATCCTGACCCGAAAAGATGCAGAAAAATTGGTCCACGCTTTTGTTACCTCTAGACTGGATTACTGTAACTCTCTATTATCAGGTAGCTCTAATAAGTCTTTAAAAACTCTCCAGCTAATTCAGAATGCAGCGGCACGTGTACTAACAGGAACTAAGAAAAAAGATCATATTTCTCCTGTTTTAGCTTCTCTGCACTGGCTCCCTGTAAAATCCAGAATTGAATTTAAAATCCTACTGTTAACTTATAAAGCTCTAAATGGTCAGGCTCCGTCACATCTTAGAGAGCTCATAGTGCCATATTATCAATCAATCAATCAATCAATCAATCAATTTTATTTATACAGCCCAATATCACAAATCACAATTTGCCTCACAGGGCTTTACAGCATACGACATCCCTCTGTCCTTATGACCCTCGCAGCGGATAAGGAAAAACTCCCCAAAAAAACCCCTTTAACGGGGAAAAAAAACGGTAGAAACCTCAGGAAGAGCAACTGAGGAGGGATCCCTCTTCCAGGACGGACAGACGTGCAATAGATGTCGTACAGAACAGATCAGCATAACAAATTAACAGTAATCCACATGACACAATGAGACAGAGAGAGAGAGAGAGAGAGAGAGAGAGAGAGAGAGAGAGATGCAGGTAATGACAGTAGCTTACAACAACATTAATGAAAGTAATAATATTATAGTTATAGTTCTGGCTACTGTGGTACAATATGTTGAAAGTATGTATTAATATCTGGCAGTATACATGTGTGACAATAGTCGTGTATAATAACAGTAGAAGTATGACTAATGACTAATGACTAATGATGGCAGCAGCAGCAGCAGGAGGCATCTGGCAGGACCACGGCAGCAGCACAACCATACACGTCACGCTGTCCAGGCACCGCTGTGATATGAGTTAATCTGAGAGACAGTGGAGCACAAAGGCTCCGGAGAAGAAGCCGAGTTAGTGACATCCAGAATGGCCAAGTTAGCAAGATGCAGTAATAGAATACGAGAGAGAGAGAGAGAGAGAGAGAGAGAGAGAGAGAGAGAAGAAGAAGTAGAGAAGGTGCCCAGTGTATTATAGGGGGGTCCTCCGGCAAACTAGGCCTAAGTCAGCCTAACTAGGGGCTGGTACAGGGCAAGCCTGAGCCAGCCCTAACTATAAGCTTTATCAAAGAGGAAAGTCTTAAGTCTAGTCTTAAATGTGAAGATGGTGTCTGCCTCCCGGACCGTAACAGGAAGATGATTCCACAGGAGAGGAGCCTGATAGCTAAAGGCTCTGGCTCCGGATCTACTTTTGGAGACTTTAGGGACCACGAGTAACCCTGCGTTCTCAGAGCGCAGTGTTCTGGTGGGATAATAAGGCACTATGAGCTCTCTAAGATATGACGGAGCTTGACCATTTAGAGCTTTATAAGTTAACAGTAGGATTTTAAATTCAATTCTGGATTTTACAGGGAGCCAGTGCAGAGAAGCTAAAACAGGAGAAATATGATCTCGTTTCTTAGTTCCTGTTAGTACACGTGCTGCTGCATTCTGAATTAGCTGGAGAGTTTTTAAGGACTTACTAGAGCTACCTGATAACAGAGAGTTACAGTAATCCAGCCTAGAGGTAACAAAAGCGTGGACCAATTTTTCTGCATCTTTTCGGGTCAGGATAGGCCTAATTTTCGCAATATTACGCAGATGAAAAAATGCAGTCCGTGAGGTTTGTTTTAAATGAGAATTAAAAGACAAATCTTGATCAAATATTAGTCCGAGGTTTCTTACGGTAGTGCTAGAGGCCAGAGCAATGCCATCAAGAGAAACTATGTCATCAGATAAAGAGTCTCTGAGATGTTTGGGGCCAAGAACAATAACTTCAGTTTTGTCTGAATTTAACATCAGGAAATTGGTGCTCATCCAAGTTTTTATGTCCTTAAGGCAATTATGGAGTTTAGTTAATTGATTACTTTCTTCTGGCTTTATCGATAAATACAACTGAGTATCATCCGCATAACAATGGAAATTTATAGAGTGATTTCTAATGATGTTACCTAAAGGAAGCATATATAGAGTAAATAGGATTGGTCCAAGCACAGAACCTTGCGGAACTCCAAAACAAACTTTGGTACGTAATGACAATTCATTATGAACGTGAACAAACTGAAAACGATCAGATAAATAAGATTTAAACCAGCTTAGTGCAGAACCTTTATATTATCCCACCAGAACACTGCGCTCTGAGAATGCAGGGTTACTCGTGGTCCCTAAAGTCTCCAAAAGTTGATCAGGAGCTAGAGCCTTCAGCTATCAGGCTCCTCTCCTGTGGAATCATCTTCCTGTTGCGGTCCGGGAGGCAGACACCATCTCCACATTTAAGACTAGACTTGAGACTTTCCTCTTTGATAAAGCTTATAGTTAGGGCCGGCTCAGGCTTGCTTTATACCAGCCCCTAATAGTTAGGCACATTCTCACCTTCTCTCTTTCTCGGCCATACTGCATGTCACTAACTCGGCTTCTTCTCCAGAGCCTTTGTGTTCCACTGTCTTGCAGGTTAACTTATATCGCAGCGGTGCCTGGATAGTGTGACGTGTGGTTGTGCTGCTGCCATGGTTCTGCCAGATACCTCCTGCTGCTGCTGTTATCATTAGTCATACTTCTACTGTTATTATACACATTTGATTATTGCCACATATGTATACTATCAGATATTAATGTATACTTTCAACATATTGTACCACAATGCAATGTCGTATGCTGTAAAGCCCTGTGAGGCAAATTGTGATTTGTGATATTGGGCTTTATAAATAAAATTGATTGAATTGAATTGATTGATTGATTGATTGATTGTATATATTTTGAAAAAATAAGAATAAGCCTAATAATGATAATCATAATAATCATATTAATAAAAGCCCCAGATCTTATAATGTGTAATATCATTCATGTATTAAAGCCCTCAAAAATCTGATATTGTTGATCAAAAATACAAGTTTTGGGTCCTCTGTGCCATTCAAGCAGCACATTTTGTGTGATCCCGTGCAAGAGGGAGAGTGAGAGTGCACCATAAATCACTTAAATGTTGCAGCTGGTAAAGGTGGAGCTCATATTAAATACTCAATATACTGATGGGTAGTTTAACTTTAGCAGAGAAATAAATGTAGTTGAGTAAAAAGTACAGTACAGTACTGAGTGGAAGTATAAAGAAGTATAAAATGAAAATACTCAAATACAAGTACCTCATAATTCTCTAAATTGTAATGATAGCAGTTGCAAAGTATTCTGTTTGTATTTAATACTAATTACTAACAACTACTAATATTTTACAACTTTTTACAATTCATTATTTATCTGGTAAATAAAAGAAAAGAAAAACACCTTTTAAAGGTAAATATAGTGCCACAGTGCATAAAAAAGCATCAAAATAGAGCTTGTTCAGAAAAATATCCCCCAAAACGATGCCCCCAGACCCCCCTTCAGAGGCCCGGGCTAAATCTCCAAAGTCCTCAGATCCTAGAAACGCCCCTAATTAAGCTCAACATTGGAATATGGCAAAATGAACTTTAAACATGGCAGGATGAACAGCACAAACAGTGTCTGGCTTCCCACACACCCACTTAAAGCCCTCATTGTCACTCTACCCACTTAATTCATTTACCATTTATTATCATTTCTTAGACTTTACTATGCAGATGACTCAAAATGAGAATGCAGAAATTAAATACAAGTATGTTTTATTTAGTGTTTAACCACCTGAGGTAAGACTTGGTAGTACCTTAGTATGAGCCATTAATATCTACATAGGGAGCAGGTCCTCGTCTACAGAGATCGCCATGTTGCACCTCCATGTTTCTACAGTAGCTCAGAACTGACAAACCAGACACAGGCTAGGATAGGGACATTTGTGTTTGTGTGTTGTCATGTTCTGATGTCAGCTGCCATAGTTAGAGCCCCATCCTTGGGCAAGATACTGAACTCCAAATGGCTCCTGAGGGCTGTGCCATTGGTGTGTGAGAGAGCGTTAATGGTTACCGAGTAGCAGGTGGCACCATGTATGGTAGCCTCAGCCACCAGTGCGTGAATATGTGTGTGAATGGGTAAAACTATACCTGGCTGTAAACATATTTATTTTCCCTCCAACAGTGCTTAATTTGTAAAGTTAGAAGTAGGGGAACACTTTGGGCCTCTGAGAGAGCAGTGTTCCCCACTCCCAAATGTGGGGGAACACAAGGGGCACCTGAGCTGCCTCACTGCGCAACTTTGAATGGAATGGTTGTGACATCTAGTGTTGTCACGGTACCAAAATTGGGACCCACGGTACGATACCAGTGAAAGTATCACGGTTCTGAGTAGTATCACAATACCACAGCAAAAATTAAGCAGATGTGCCTTTTGTCATTTATTAAAAGATAAATCACTTTTCTATAATACATCAATGATATTTCAATGGAATAAATTACTTATTGACTTATTCATACTTCAAAAACAGCATCAATAAGTGATTAACATAGGGGGGATCGAAATAAAATAAATAAATGAAATAAAAATCAGCCGGCCACCCTCCTCCCCTGACAAGTAAAGAACAGTCCCTTCATAAGTAAAGAACAGTCCCTAAAGTGCGGTGAGGTTTGTGGACCATTACCTGCCACAAAGAGAGAAATGTGAACGCCTTGTTTCTCCACTGACACGCTACATACCTGTGTGCCGCCATGGCTCGGTTGTCCAGGTACTACTGGGCAGTCATGACGCCAACGTAAGAGGAAATTAGACTACTGGACCTGGAGTCGGACTTCTCTGTCGCCGGTAAGCTATTATCTTGTGCCGCGGAGCCGCCATAGGCTATTTGACCGCCATATTCCTGTCTGTGACCCCCGTTCAATCCACAACCGGCAGGATTGGCCTTTCGTTTCTGCTGCTGGTTGAAATCTATACTTGCACAACGTGCTGAATGATTTCTTTTGCTCGCACAAAACTATTTTTAATCGCAAATGAGAGTAAACTATACGATCTTCTGCTGGCATTATTTTAATCCAGATTGTCTGTCCCTTTGTTTGATGGCGTCTGGTGATTCAACAAGCATGCCCAGGTCATTTAATTCAAACCGGAGCAGACTTGAACCACCTTCTAAACGTGCAACTTGGGACTTTGATAGCAATCCAGAGGACTCATCTGCGCTTTTTGCCCTGCCACGAATGAAACCTATTAATATGGAGGAAATTGTGATCGGTATCGATGAGAAATTAAAGAAGCTTGACAAGCTGGACATTTTGGCAAATGACATAAAGGATTTAAAAGTCACTGTGCAAACTACTGTGGATTTACTGCAGCAAACCCGCACGATGTGGAAGTTATGAGAGGAAAAGTTAAGAAGTTGGAGACGTCAGTTAACCACATCTCCAGAGAAAATAGCAAGATGAAAGAAAAGATGTTGGAAATGACAACGCACTCAATGCGAGATAATTTGATCTTCACTGGGATCCCTGAGAAGAAGGTTGAGACTGCTAATGAAGCGCTCAGAAACTTTTTCACAGATACGCTGGGGATGATCAGAGAAACTGTCCGGACGATCACCTTCCACAGAGCGCACAGGCTGGGCGCACCGAGATCCCCAGCCTCAGCGGGGAATCCCCTATTCATGGAGGTGGTGATGCAGCCTAAACCCAGAGGGGTCATCGCGAGCTTTGAGCACTACAAACAGAGAGATATGGTCTTCAGTCTGGGCCCGACACTGAAAGGGAAACCTTTTGGCATCAGTCACCAGTTTCCAACCGAGATTGTGGACAGGAGAAGAGCGCTGCTTCCCATTTTCCGAGAGGAGAAAATGAAGAAAAAGGGAAAAGGCAGGGTAAGGCTTGTTGCTGACAAGCTATCCACCTTATTTTTCACAGAAACACGGAGGCAAAACAGAACGCAGCCAGCTTCCGTTTTTTTGTGTGACACTTCCGGTCCAGCACTCTTACCACTGTGTAAATGAGAATCGCCTTGTTACCTTGAGTTTAGCTATATATATGTATATATATCACATTTTTCACATCACTATATCACCGTTTAGACTAATCTGATGTTTGTAAAGTCTATAAACACAATGACTGAACAAACATTACTATTTCTGTGTGTGTAATTAATAACATGGTTTTCGTAGATTAGCTGGGCTAACTGTTAGCTGTTAGCCATTAGCCGTTAGCCGTTAGCGGTGTCTGTAATAACTCACTAAACTGGCCATGAAAAAAATATTTTTTTCCAGCGGATGTCTTAGTTACAACATGATTGAGCTAACTGGAGTAGTTTCATGTCGTATCCGACAACGGGAGGCTTTTCACATATGACGTCCTGATGTTAGCTTTGCTGCTAGTGCTGCAGTGTCCCTGCCAGTTGCAGCCACTGCGCTTTCTAGACATCGTGATTTCCCAAAACTGAATAAATACCACACATAGCAACACAAGACTGCTTTGCTAGCTCAATCATGTTGTAACGGCTGGATGGTTGATGCGTACATGCTGTTTCGGGTGCTATCAGAGCCGATCCGCGCATCACTATGGCTTAATAATCAACTCAGTCAATTAAAACAACCCGTCCTGTGTTAGGAGTGTATGTCGCTGACAGAAATAAAGAAAGGAAAGGGAAAAAAAGATAGAAAAGCAGCGTACACCTCACAAATTTATTTCTCACAGTTGCGCACACATTTCGCTGGCATGCAGAGGCACTGTCTGTGTGTCGAGGGTGCAAGCCGCAGCTTCAGCTGCTCAGTTAGAGAGGCTTAGCCTGGTGTGTTTTTCTCACTGATTAGGTTCTGCAGGTTCTCTGCTGGTACACTGGAGACAGGGATCAAGCAGTTTGTCTCACTCGGGATAGATTGTGCTTTTTTGGTTCATAGTTTATGATTGATGTGCAATTTATTCGCGTTTAGAGGGAATAAATTTCCGTTATAATGGAAACGTGGGCACAATTATCTATATAAAATACACAGACTCTAACTGATAACTGACATAAACAACTGAAAATTGAAAAAAGTTAGCTTGCACCGTTAGTTCCGGTAAGGGAAAGCATGAGGGAAAGCGGCTGACCGGAAGTCACGCACAAAAAAACGGAAGTTGATCGCTATTTACTTCCGTGTTTGAAAATAAGGTGGACATATTGACGGTGAGCTCTATAAAGACAAAAGTGTTACACCCTGGCTTTTCTTATTAGCTGATGATGCTGATGCAGGACATTGATGAGCGGAATGAGACATAAGATATAGATCTATAATTATCTCCCTTTGTATATTTTCTTTTTCTTTTTGCCACTGACTTGGCCTGCTGGTAGTCTTTTAACGTAGTCTAATGCTATATGTTGTTATTTTTATTTTTTGTCGTTGTTCTGTGTTTGTTTGTGCATACATTGATACACAAGTGTGGGATGAGCCTCTAAGATTAGTAATAAAGCTCTATTTGCAGATATGTTTTTTTAATCCTTAAGTCATGATAAGTATTGATTCCCTATGTATTGCCAGCTATAATTGCAATGGATTGGCAAATGATATGAAAAGGACTGAAATATTTACCTGGTTAGCTGACAAAAAAAGAGTTTGATATAATATACTTCTACTGTTACTATACACATATGATTATTGTCACATATATATACTGTCAGTTATTAAATACTTTCAACATATTGTACCACAGTAGCCAGAACTATAATTATAATATTATTACTTTCATTAATGTTGTTATAAGCTACTGTCATTACCTGCATCTCTCTCTCTCTCTCTCTCTTTCTCTGTCTCATTGTGTCATGTGGATTACTGTTAATTTGTTACGCTGATCTGTTCTGTACGACATCTATTGCACGTCTGTCCGTCCTGGAAGAGGGATCCCTCCTCAGTTGCTCTTCCTGAGGTTTCTACCGTTTTTTTTCCCCATTAAAGGGTTTTTTTGGGGAGTTTTTCCTTATCCGCTGTGAGGGTCATAAGGACAGAGGGATGTCGTATGCTGTAAAGCCCTGTGAGGCAAATTGTGATTTGTGATATTGGGCTTTATAAATAAAATTGATTGAATTGATTGATTGATTGAATATGTCTACAAGGAACACACTCCACTCAGGAAAATGAAGAAAGATGGAAACAGGAATGGAAGGGGAATTTTGGTTTTGTTTAAAGAGCATCTAGATTTTTGTGTGCATAAGATAGAATGTGATATGGATGGTCGAATAATCATTTTAGATATTGAACTTGAAAAAATACGTTTTTGCTTGGTTAATGTATATGCTCCAAATAATAATGATCCTATTTTTTTTTTGAGAATTTATACGGTATGATTCAGCATTATGATATTCCTATAATTCAAACAGGAGACCATAATATTGCTCTCCAACCTTCCAAGGATAGAGCTGGTGGAGGAGGAGACTATCAAGGTCAAAAGCGATATGCCCTTACATCTATGATGTCCGCTATGGACTTAGTAGATATCTGGAGGATAAAGAATCCAGATCTAATTAGATATACTTGGCGAAGGAATGCATCTCCTAGTAGAATAGATTTTTTTCTTATTTCTTTCTCTTTAACTGCAAATACTAGCCAAGTAACGATAGCTGAAAGATTTAATTCCGACCATCATCTTATTATATTAAAACTTAATTTTGCGAATGCTAACAGGGGTAGAGGTTATTGGAAGTTTAATCAATCATAACTGGAAGATGAGACATTTATTCTTAAAACAAGACAATTTATCCTGGAATTTTTTTCCTTTAATACTGGTTCAGCAAATCCACACATTGTGTGGGATACATTTAAATGTGCATTTCGAGGTCATGCTATAAAATATTTTGCATGGAAGTATAAATAAACCTGTAACAGAGAAAAAATTTTGTTAGATGATGTGCAAAATATTAGAAATCGCTTGGATGAAAATAGATCTGATTGTATTGACCAAGATCTGCAATTACTAGATGACAAAGAAAAAGAATTAGAGAGGTTCTATCAAAGTAAAATTAAGAGAATTATATACAGAAGTAAGGCAACGTGGATGGAGTATGGTGAAAAATGTAATAAATAGTTTTTGCAACTTCAAAATAGGAACATATCTAGGAAGAATATATTAAAACTTATTAACAGTGATGGAACGATTACTACATCTACAAATGACATAATTAAAACATTAATGGAGTATTATACAGGGATTTTTAATGATGACACATTGCAGTCTACAAATTTTTCTTCGCTTAGTATATGAAATTGTGCCCTTATCCAAAACTTACTAATGCACAACAGATATTATGTGAAGGCCCAATTAATGAGCAAGAGTTATATGATGCTATATGTTCATTTAAAAATGGAAAATCACCAGGACTAGATGGAATGCCAGTCGAAGTCTATAGAACTTTTATTAATGAAATTAAGGATCATTTGTTTGCCTGTTATAACTTTTCTTTAGATGTTGGTCATAAGTCTAATTCTCAGAAAGAAGGTTTAATTTCCTTATTACTAAAACACGATGCAGAAGGCCAGGCAAAAGATCCTGTTAAATTAAAGAACTGGAGACCCCTCACACTTCTGTGTTGCGACGCATGCATTTTGGCTAAATGCTTGGCATTTAGATTAAAAAAAATTCTTCAAACATTAATAAATCCTGATCAAACAGGTTTTTTGAAAGGCCGTTTTATAGGTGATAGTATTAGACGTCTTCTTGAAATAATGGAATATTATGACAAGGAAAATTTGCCTGGTCTAATATTCATAGCTGATTTTGAGAAGGCTTTTGATATGATCAAGAGGAAGTTTATTTATCAATGTTTGCAAATCTATAATTTTGGCGAGACCTTTATTAAATGGGTCCATGTGCTATATCAAAATCCTTGTAGTAGAATTATAAATAATGGACACATTTCTGATACAATTATACTTTCTAAAGGTGTTAGACAAGGCTGCCCTTTATCAGCATATTTATTTATTCTTTCAATGGAAATGCTGGCTATAAGAATAAGAAATAATGTCGATATTAAAGGTTTAGAGATTATTGGTCTTGAATCAAAATGTTCATTTTACGCAGATGATGCTTCCTTTCATGTAAAAGCGGATTGTCGTTCTTTAGACTGCCTTATTTTAGAATTAGATCTTTTTGCCTCTTTATCAGGATTGAAACCAAATTATGAGAAATGCTCTCTCCTTAAAATTGGATCTTTGAAGAAAACAGATTTTCAAGTTTCCTGTAGGGTCCCTATAAAATGCTCTGATGGCCCCGTGAACCTATTAGGAATATATATACCAGCCAATAAAAGCCTTCTTGTGAAAATTAATTTTGATCTAAAGTTTAAAAAAGTGGACAGAATTCTCCAGGCTTGGAGATGTAAATATCTCTCTATTTATGGAAAAATTACTGTAATTAATTCACTGATACTTTCACAATGTACTTATCTTTTGCAGGTTCTGCCTTCTCCTGATGCAACTTTTTTAAAAACTTATGAAAAAAGAATTTTTAATTTCATTTGGAGCCGTAAAACAAAATTAAACATCAATTTTTGTATAATATACGTGAGAATGGAGGCCTGGGATTAAAAAGTCTTGCAGCTCTTGATTTTACTTTAAAAGCTGCATGGATACAACATTTATATAATAATCTTCTTCTAACCGCTTCATCCTCTTGAGGGTCGCGGGGGGGCTGGAGCCTATCCCAGCTACATCGGGCGAGAGGCAGGGTACACCCTGGACAGGTCGCCAGACTATCGCAGGGCTGACACATAGAGACAAACAACCATTCACACTCACATTCACACCTACGGACAATTTAGAGTTATCAATTAACCTAGTCCCCAATCTGCATGTCTTTGGACTGTGGGAGGAAGCCGGAGTGCCCGGAGAGAACCCACGCTGACACGGGGAGAACATGCAAACTCCACACAGAAGGGCTCCCACGCCCGGGATCGAACCGGCAACCCTCTTGCTGTGAGGTGAGAGTGCTAACCACCACACCACCGTGCCGCCCTTATATAATAATCATCCAAGCTATTTCTAGCTCCGTGCGGTCCATCGATTGGAAAATTATATCCATTCTTTCAATTATGCCCTGCCTCAATGGTACGCTTAAGTACTTTTTTTTCTAATCATTCTATCTTTTTTAGAAATTCATTGTCTCTGTGGCTTCAATTTCAGTTTTTTCTGCCAAATAATTCATCAGAGATCAGACAACAGATGTTATGGCTAAATGAAAATATCTGTATAGAGAGAAAGCATGTTAATTGGCAAATATTTTTAGATAATTATATTTATTTTGTTAATGATTTAGTGAATAGTGAAGGAGAATTTTTTACTTTTGAATTGTTAGTTTCTAAATATGGGGATGTTTGCTCAAAATTGAGCTATATGCAGTTACTCTCTGCAATTCCCTCGTCTTGGCAATTAAAGGTTGGAAAACCTCAGGAAGATTTAGGTGTTTGCCGCCCATGTATTAAGAATGTTAAATGGTTGGGGCAAGGGAAGATTAATTCTGACATGTATAATTTCTTTGTGTCTTCCAAAAAAATAGTAGCTCACCCATATTATTTTCAAGCGTATTGGAAAAATATTTTTGATACTCCACTTCCTTGGTTGAACTTTTTTAGAAACATTTATAAATCATCTTGTTTAACTTATTTATGGGTTTTTCAGTTAAAAATTTTCTATAAAATATTGGCAACAAGAGAGAAGCTTAAAATATGGAGAATAACAGTGACAATACATGTCACTTGTTTTATCATTATCCCCCATTAATATTATTTGGGGTTTTCGAGAAGAACAAAATATGCTGTTAAATACTATTGTGCTGCTCAGAAAAGCCTTCATATTTAAAACTCAAAAAAGGATTACTTTAAGAAATTTTATAACATACCTTACATCATTATTTGCTAACAAAGATTATGTTGAAAACTAAGGGAAACAGTGCAGATATAAAGAGATGGGACGTCTTAGCAATATCAAAAACTTGGGATGAAAATTTAATATAGCCTAGTTTAATGAACTTTTTAGCTGCTATAGAGCAAACTTTTTTTGAGTTAAAAGACATACATTTTTGGTTCATGTATCAAAGATGGGGTATGCACGTATTTTTATGTGTAACTATGTGTTGTTTTGTTGTAGTTATGTGTCGTTGGGTATTTGTTGTTTTGTTTTGTTCTATATTGTTGGATATGTGTGGTTTTATTGTAAGTTTATGTTGTAAGAATATGTATTGTCTTTGTTGAAGTTTTATGTTGTTAAATTAAAAAAAATAAAAAAAGAGTGGTTCAAACAGACCTTGATGACATGGCACATTCGGGGAAAGAGTACCTTACCAGGTATGGAGACACCAGGGCCCCCCTCTGGAGCCAGGTAGTAGAGGGTAGTAGAGTGTACCAGGCTCGCTGCTATGAGCCATCTGGTCCCTGTATGACCAAAGTTAGAGCTGTGTCTGCATACTCGGCGTCAAGTCAAACATGTTCTCTGTGGGTGTTGCCAGGGTCTTGTCACCGATCTTGTTTGTGATTTTCATGAACAGGATCTCAAGGCGCAGCCAGGGAGAAGAAGGGACTTGCATCTCTGCTTTTCGCAGATGATGTGGTTCTGTTGGCTTCATCACAGCGTGACCTCCATCATGCATTGGGGCAGTTTGCAGCCAAGTGTGAAGCAGTTGGGAAGAGAGTCATCACCTCCAAATCTGAGGCCATGGTTCTCTGCTGGAAATAGGTGGACTGCCCTCTCCGGGTTGGGGGAGAGTTACTGCCCCAAGCGAGGGAGTAAATAAAATAAAGCGAGGGAGAAAATAAAATAAATAATAAACTACCAAGTAACAGGTGGCACCAGCAGCGTCATATGACACATTTAGAAAACATCTTAAAACTTTATTATTCAGATAAGCTTTTAGTTAACTTATTCTACATTACTATGTGTTTTTATGACATATTATTGTTTGTTATAACTGTCTGTGATCTATCTGTCTCTATGATGTGATTGTTTTGTTGCTTGCTTCAAGTATTTTATGTTTTTGTTTTTATATGTTATACATATATATATATATATATATATATATGTATATATGTATATGTATATATATATGTATATGTGTATACACACATCTATGGCGCACGTGCGTAAATTAACAGTCCCTTTATTCCAAAAGTGTTAAAGAAAGCAAGGGAAGAACATTTAATAAAGCCCTGGAGGGTCGGAGTGGATGAACCCGGTTAAAGAGTACCCACCCAGACGGGATGCTCTAAAACGAGATCATTTCATTGGTCAACAGTAAATCTGGTGTTCTGTTGGTTGGGGGATTTTGACAGGGTTGTTACACAAAAAAATCCAAGCGCAGGGCAGAAATCTGAGAGCAGAAATTCCACAAGTGCACAGAAACAGTTTGAGCGCAAGGAGAAAAGCTGAAGCTCGAGCAGGAAATCTGTGCGAGCAACATGGTATCTGAGTGCGAGTAACATGGTATCTGAGTGCGAGCACACAGTTTGAGCAGAAACAGAGTAGATCCAAGTGCAAGCAGAGGCTATCTAAGTGCGAGGGCAGGGTTTTTGAACGTGAAATCAATAAATAATGCTCTCAAACTGATAGACCGCTCTCTTGAATAAAGTTAGGGATAAAGCTCCATACAGCCACCAGTGTGTAAATATGTGTGTGAATGGGTAAAGGTGACATGTAGCGTAAAAGGGCTTTGAGTGTTTGGAAGACTGGAAAAGCACTATACAGTTGTTATGAATGTTGAAATTAGCTTTAGAGATCAAAACAGTTCATTGTACCAGGCTGTAAACATATTTATTTCTGCTGTAAAGTTGGACATTTTAACATGGGGGTCGATGGAGATTTGAAGCCAGCCTCAAGTTAGACAATGAACTGCAGTTATTGGAACTTTGTGTCGGTGTCATTTGACAGTCTCAGAGGCTGCTGCTTGGTTTTAATCGCCTGGTCCGTTTTTTTATGTAACAGGAAGAGACCTCTGAACAATGAACACTGAAGGAATTCTAATCAGGAGAAGATTCAGCTGGTTGCGATCTGCAGTCGTCACCACTAGATGTCTCTGAATCCCCCTGAATCTGACAACACTGGACCTTTAATGTTTAGAACATTTGTTACTGTGGATTATCTTTGAAACATGATTTATGACCCCAGTGGAGATTAAAGTTGTGTTGTACTGGGGATGTTGTGTGTTGTTGTGTGGGGGATATAAAGAATCATCTTATTGCCTCTGTGAGAGGAGAGAGAGAGAGAGTGTGTGTGTGTGTGTGTGTGTTCGTTGAGTAGGGGTGGCTGACAGCTGTGCACAGATTAAGGCTAAGATTTTCTTGGAGCAGCTCTGTGTGTTTCTGTACAAAGTTATCTGCCTGCAACCATCAACCCCAGTGTGTGAGGATGGAGAGACCATCGTTCCGTTCCCCCTTTGATTCAAAACACCTCACAGAATTCTCCCTTCATTATGTTTGTGTGCTATGTCTGTGTAAAAACACATCAACTAAAAAACACCTCATGACTGACTTGTAAGACCCTCATGATCTCACGCACCATCCACAGGTTCACATTTGGCAGGCTGCAGACTGTCCACAAGGGAGAGCTATTGAGACACACAGGCCCTCATTTATCAAACGAACGTACGCCAGAATAGTGGGCATTCGGCATTTATCAATTTGGATGTTAGCGTAGGGTACGATCAAATCTCATGCCAGGTCTCAGCTCGTGTATGCAAATTTGAAATCGGTGTGGACTTGCAGTGCAGTGTGTGGCTGTGTCGGATAATTGTTATTAGATCATACTAATGCGGTGTTGTTGTTAATAATAATAATAATAATAATAATAAAGCATATACAGCCACATATTCATCACTTAAAAGTATGTAGCCTATGTTTTAAGATTAATTTCCCTTTCATTTTGAGACAGCCTACTTGCCAGACGATGGATAGCCTAACCGATTTGCAGTGTGATAGGTCAGATGCTTATTCAGTCAGCTATTTAAACAAGAGCTTGGACAGTCATTAAACCTTGGCAATGGCAGACCTGGCCTTACTAGAAGACCTCTACGCGCCTGTAAGACGCAAGAGGGTTTTTCGAGACTGTAGAGATCTTTTTCAAGAAAGTGACGTATGGCTTATGAGTTGCTTTCGTCTCCCATGCCATCTCCTCTTTCATTTATGCCAGACTTTGGAACCACAATTGAAGAGAGAGACCAGACGCTCAAATGCAATACCTGTGCTGGTGCAGGTGCTCTCCACATTGGGGGTTTTGGCCACTGAGACTTTTCAGCGGGAGATCGGGGATAGGTCCAGCATTTCACAGCCCTCCATCAGCCGAACCATACCAGTAGTCTTGATGGCTATAAAGTCCCTTTCCAAACGGTATATTTCATTCCCATAAACTGATGCTCAGCAAACTGTGATTAAAAGGGATTTTTATGAGATTGCTGAATTTCTTAATGTGATAGGTGCGATTGATTGTACCCATGTGCGTCTGAAGACAGCATCCACAAATGATAACGCATTCATCAATTGCAAAAACTATCACTCAAGAAATGTTCAGGTGATCTGTGATGCCGGTCTATCCCTCCTGAACATGGTAGCTCGGTGGCCTGGGGGGGATGCACGACTCCTACATACTTCAAAGCAGCAGCGTGGGGACACGGCTACAGGAGGGCACACTGCAGGGCTGAAGTCAACTCCTCAGTGGGTAACTGCATTAAAGTAATATTTTAAGTATTCAAATGACTAACATTTTTGTGTGATTCATTTACTAGGTGACAAAGGCTATCCCCTCACCGAGTACCACCTTACTCCACTGGCCAACCCTGCAACTGACCAGGGGCCTCATTTATAAAACATTGTGTAGGATCCATACTAAAAGTGTACGTGCACCCAAAAGCTGAAAATGGCGTGCACCAAAAAATAACCTGATTTACACCTGAAAAGGTGTGTGACATCATTTTGGCATGTGGGATTCTTCACAATATTGCACAGAATCACCACGTGCCATTTGAGGCCCCAGCGCAGCCAGATGAGCCCATGCCCAGAGAGCCCTGTCCGGCACAGCCCCACCTGAGAGCTATAAGGAGGAGACAGGACATCATTCACTGCTTCTAAAATGTAAAGTATGAAATACTCATGTCCAGCAAGTAAACTATTCAGTATGAGAAAAACACTGCACAACATTGACTGATTTATTTTATTTATTTGATACTCTTTTGAGGTTTTCATTCATCTCTTTTAATGTTTCATTTATTGCTACCAGAGATCGATTTATTTCTGCCATTGACCGACAGATTTCTGCCTGTTTTTCCAGGACTTCTGTAGTCAGGATCCAGGGTCATGGTGGTGGACCAGCATGAGGGGCGGAGGGCACAGGCGCTCTCTCACAGCTGGTGGTCTGACTGTGCAGCTGGCTCCAGGCCGCTTTGTACGGCTGAGGGCCCAGCGCTGGTACCTGGCTCTTCTTCTGAGAAAAATGAAAAAAAAAAAAAAAAGTGTTACTTTCTAAAATTCTACATCGAAAGGAGCTATCCTAATAAATTGAAAACAGTCAAATAAACTCTGCAGTAGTGTATTTCTTATGATTGGGGCACATTTTAATATTTACCATTATCTGGCTTAGACACAGGTGGTGCGCCAGTGTCTCCTCCGCCACTTAAGCCTGAAATCGAAGGAGACCCCATAAGCACTGCCACTCGGTCCCCAGTCAGTGCCAGGCTGGGATCCGGCTGGGCTGCGCTTAAGAGCAGCAACACATCTTTTAGTGGCGATTTTCAGATCTGACCACTTTTTCTTGACCTAATTTTAAAGGTAAAATGGCGATAAGCTTTTATATATTTTATATGACTTGTGCAATACCACGGATGTATAAGTTAAATATTCAAACCTCAGCTGGAATTCTCTCGTCAACGCCAATGCTGTTGACTGCAGCAGTGAGTTCTTTCCACACTGCTGCCTTCTGACTTCCTTGGAAGCCACTTTTAAGCCTTCCAAACAGAACTAATTTGTTTCTTTGGACTTCGGACGTTATGGTCTCGATTTCGGCGTCTGAGAAGTTTCTCTTCTTGCTCGATTTCTGCATCTCCATGTTGTCAACTCTAGGGGCCAGGCCTCTAAACCGTGAATATATAGGGGTGTGGTATTCAAATTAAGATTGTTTTCAGCCACCACATTTATCAACATCTGATCATTCGTACGCCGTGATTGGCGCTTCATGGATGCCAACCTGAACAGCAGCGAGGGAGGGAGGAAACAGCAGCAGCGGTGTAAACCTGCAGATGAAGACGTTGGATGTTGCCTCCGAAAAACAAATTCAGTCATTCCACCAACAGCCAATGAGCACCACAATTGATGAGTTTTCTTTATTAGAGCTGTTCTTTTACATGTGCGTGTGTGCGTGCGTGTGCATGTATTTGAGGTGAAAAATAGGGACTGGGATCAATATTCATTATAACTTTTTTATTAGCAACGGACCTGCACTTACAGTATATAGGGCCTTTCTAGTCCGACCACTCAAAGCGCTTCACACTATATGCCACTTTCACCAGTTCACACACTGGTGGCCGAGGCTACCATACAAGGTGTCAACTGCTTTGAACACTCACAAACCGAAGGAACAGCCATCAGGAGCAATTTGGAGTTCAATATCTTGCTCAATGATACTTCGACATGTGGACTAGAGGAGCTGGGGATACCGATTAGCAGGTGACCCACTCTACCTCCTGAGCCACAGTCACCCCATTTAGTAATCTTCCTGCTGACAGTTAAAGGAAATGGCCACTTTAGAATGAAAATACAGACAGTAATTACTGGCCCTCATGCCGACAAGAAGTCTAGTGTAGTTTTTTATTCCATAAAGCTCATGCGGGGTATCGGAGGATAACAGCTAGCCGGAATAACAGCTACACTTGAAGTGCATGAAACCCACATTTTGAAAATGTAATAAAACTCGGGTTATGCATTTCAAAAACATCAGAACGGCTCGTCCATCGTAATGCAAGTGCCCTGAAGCCGCGGCATGCAAAATTGACTTGAAAAGACGTAATTTACTCCACTTTTATAGCATAATTTCTCACCGTGGTCAGTTAGCCTGCCCTGCAGGCGTGCTGTGTTTACATGGCAACTCGCGCAAGACTCGAGAACTAGCACCACCACTAGCCATCAGCTAGTCTTGCACGAGTTGCCATGTAAACACAGCACTCCTGCAGGGCAGGCTAACTGACCAAAGTGAGAAATGATGCTATAAAAGTGGTGTAAATTATGTCTTTTCAAGTCAATTTTGTATGCTTCAGAGCACTTGGATTACGACGGACGAGCCGTTCTGATGTTTTTGAAATGCATTAGCGGAGTTTTATTACATTTTGAAAATGTGGGTTCCATGTACTTCAAGTGTATGGAAAAATTCAACTGGCTGTTATCCTCCGATACCCCGAACAAGTTCTGTAGATTAAAAAACTACACTGGACTTCTTGTCGGCATGAGGGTCAGTAAGTACTGTTTGTATTTTCATTCTAAAGTGGCCATTTCCTTTAAGGCTATTCAAAGGAGGCTGGGACATGTTCTTTGACCCCATAGGAGCTATGGGGCATGACACATGTGCAATGTACCTGAGCTGCCATGTTCAGGGTTACAGCAGATGGCACTATGGATAAAGGGGTGGTGTCCAACTAGGTGGTCTTTTGGTGTGCTATTTTAAGCCTACTTTGGGTGCACTGAATCTGATAGAAATTTTTAGGTACACTCAAATGTAATTCTCATCCATATCTTTTGAAATATGTGTAAGACTGCAGATGCATCAGTAATTTGTTTACATGACATTAGAGAAAATGGATTTATTGAGTTGGTCTGACTGAAACCGGACTTTAAAATACATGTAAACATGTTAGTATGACCGAAACTGTACTAAGTTAAATTTCTCAAAGTTGGACTAACACACTCAGATAATGCGATTGGGAGTTGAATTACTCTTACATGTATACAGTCAATCGGTCCCAAACTGGCTAAGGCGCTCCACAATTTAACCAGGAGTTGAATATCATTAAATGCGTAACAGAAGAAGATGGTAACAACATGGAGAAATCGACATCCAAAACACTGATCCCAGTGTTCTTTGATAAAGTTACAGCTATTGAGCCATTTGGAAGGTGCAGACCAGATTTTACTGCGTATGTGAAGCTCCCCAGTGATATGACACAATATGATGCCATGACTTCTCCTCTTAACCTTATTGCTGACAGTACTGAGCTTTCTTCAAATAGATTCATACAAACGTGTGCTTCCTCTTCCTGCATGTGGTTTGGATGAGCCTGTTGGATCATGGTTGAATATTTCTTTTGTCATAAACGTAACACTGGGGTGAGTGAGGTACAAAAGATGCATCAGGCATCATTTCCAACCTCTCCATGTGTTTATTAGAGATGATACAGTGTTGGCCTTTTGGACATTTATACAAAACAAACAGAAAATAAGACAGCAGCTTCTGATTTGTCTCCATATAGTCATATGTCTCTAGTATTTGTTCTCTTGTCCCATGACATTTGTGGGTTACTGTTATTGTTAGTGTGTGTGGGGGATGAAGTGTATTTAGCATTCTGTGTTAATGTGATGTTTTTGTTTTTATCCTTTTCTCTTCCTATGGTGCTTCTCTGCCCCTCAGTCTAACACAAAGCCACACTAGGTTTGAATTCACTCTGGTCCAGGACTGTGTCTCATGATCACATCATGTCAGGATGCCTGTGCAACTGCTTCACTATTTTTCACTATTCAAATGCTGAAAACACTTTATGATTGATGACAAAATAAAACAATTTAGACCACAAAACACTGTCACCTCGGTCAAAAGCTGGTTGAATTCACTCTTTATTCTTTATGTCCAAGTCAATTTACTAGGGATGTCTGGCTCTGTGTTTAAAAAACATTATCTGTGATGCTAGTATCTTCTTCCAGTATTTATGCAATGAAATGTGTTTAAAAAAAGTTACATTGCTCAATTGACAAAAAAATGTAGTCATACGACACAACCTTTGCTCAGCAATATGTTCAGGGTTCCCACATATTTTTACAGGGATGCACAGATATGGATGTTTCAACGGATACTGATAACCGATAATTACCTGCTTCTCGTGGCCGATAACTGATACGATAACCAACAATTTCACATTTTTGTATTTTAAAAAGAGGTGTATAACCTGTGGTTTATGTACACCTGAGGGTAAGAAAGGCTTAGATGTAGTGAGAAAATATGATTTAATATAGCCCTGATCAGACCATATACACCTGACATTACAATTGTTAACACAACAAAAACAAAGAACAGTTCTGACTCTTCTATACCTGCTATAATTAGGCTCAGGATTTTCTGGGGGATTGTCAAATGGCCTACCCTCAACGCCCTTGCTCCCATATAACCATATACTGTAGATGAACAAAATAAATACAAGGAGGTGAAAGTAAATTGACTTTTAATCAGTATGAAATTTAAAGTTAACGGTAAGAGAGAGGGAAATTATGAAGCCCAGTGTTACTGTGTAATTTTCTGGTGTATCAGTCAAGTGTACAAACTGAACTGCAAAGTGGTGTCTCCACTGACAGTGACAGCTGACTCATATTAACGGGTTGAATGTGCATCGGCAGGTCAAACCTGTTGTATGAAATGTTTATATCGTCACACAGCATTTTAATGAACACACCCAGGCACCCGTCTCACCGTCCCACAATAGACTATCCGACAACTACCAAGCAGAATTGCTATGCACTATTGATTCATCTCATTCATTAACCCTCAACTAAGACAAACAAGCAGCTGCGTCTCATGCATGCACGCATGCGCCAGAGTCGAGCCTTTTAAAATCTTAATGTTGGATGTAAGCTGCTGTTGCTAATTAGCTCATGCTAACACTGTCTAGGGACTAGACAGTCCCGCGGGGCTCTATCTAACCTGTATTGGGTGGTCGGAGATCAGACCCTTGGCACAATCCTGTTGTCTTCCTCTGGAACTGTAGACGTCCACACCGTGACATGTTTTGCCCTCTAGACAGCGTGCTGCATTTGTTGCTCTTCTTCCTCTTCTCTGTGTTTATTGGCACTTGCAAACCAAGTTTAAAGGTACATGTACCGCCACTTACTATGTCGGGTGTGTAGATTGCTACCCTTGTTTAGTCAGTGAAAGCACTGTGGCTTCATATTATTGGCACTATTTATTGGCTATAATTTCAGTTATTGGAATAATGCATAATTATAAAAATTTATTTAAAATTTAAAGAAATTAATTAAATTATATAGCAATCATAAGGTGCTACTCCAGGATACAATGCTTTAAGACAAGCTTTTTAGCAAAAATATGGACTTAAGTGTCTTTGTGTCTACACATACAGTTGACACAAAGCTGTAACATTAGCCCCTTTTATTCTGTCTCTTCAAGGCGGAAATTTCACACCGTTATGCTGCCGCGCCGTTCTGTATAAAAGGCACAATTGCAGAATGGGTGGACAAAGTTGTATCACCTTTGAGATGGCATCGGAGGTATTAACAGCACTAAAATGATTTCTGTGTAAACGGCTGACAGCCTTTTGACAATGTGTTATGCACTTGACCCACCACAGGAGATTTTAAATTAGCTGTTAGCAGGTAGCAGCTAACTCAAAGAAGAAGAGTAACAGCTAAAAACACCCGCAAACTGAGAAAAAAATGAGGTCTGGGAGCTTCTTCCCCTCTGAGCGGACGACGAGCCATATAACAGGGACGGTAAATGATTGTTATTGACATGTTAAGTCATTTAGAAAGTGCCAACCCGTATGTTATATGTCACACTAGAGGCCTACACCTCTTTTGATTCCGTGATGCTGGCATACTGCCTAAAATCACACACTGGAGCAGAATGATGCTGTCATTGTTTGGTTCTGTGTAAAAACGCACAGGCAGCATGAAGAAAAGACTTCGTAGGCTCTATAGCTCCATCCCTGTGTAAAAGGGCCATCTGGCCTGGCCACAGCAGACGTGAAATATGTGCCAAAGCTGGCAGTCTGTTTAGCAGCCTTTTGGTTGTCTCAGTGCTTTTCCCCATTAGCACGCTGACCAGAGCTGCTTTCCCAATGTTGACAACGTCAACCATTTTGGTAGAGAGCCTGGTGTGATACTGGTGATGTCTCAACCAATGACTATATGGTTTCAATCATTACTTAACATTAACATTAATATTAAAATCTACAACAGTCGCACGGCGCAGCACTGGATTTTATATAGGTAATACAAGGGAGGTTATTTTGCCTAATGTAATACCATGTTCAGACTACACGATATTTTTGTCTGTTCTAACAGTCACTGTGTCAGATTAGGCTGTTACACAGTCATAAAATCGTGAAATTGTGACAGGACTTGGCCTACAGACACGACAGACTACATGTTGGTCCACAACCAATCAACCCTGGTCATCTTTCACAACATGTGTGATGTCATCTGGTTATTCTTTTCCTATTTTTATTATTACCACTATTTCAGTCACTATCGCTGTTCATATGCCAGCCAAAATATTATTGTAGTAACATAAAAAGCACCACCACATGGCAGGACCTACATTTTAATTACCCCATGCAAACTATGTGTCACTGAATACTCCACAAGTTCCCGCAAACGTTTCACAATAAAAACTTTTTTAGAAAATAAGAAGATTCTCTCAACCAAAATGATAAGGGCCTTTTAATTTTAGACGGATACAGGAAGTGTTGAGTTTGACATGACAGCGCTATGCATTAACTTTAACAGGGCAAACGGGAGTGAATTAAAAATAAAAACAGTGATGGCTGTGACAGAAGTTGTTGTGGAAGACAAAAAGAAAATCAAACATGCTAGACTTTCTGTCAAGACTACATGAGGCATCCCAGACACAGCATCGGTTGTTTTCTACAATGACACACTACATGAGATAAAAAGATGGATTACTGCATACAACACTCATTGTCTTTCACAATCTGAGCGGACACCGTACAACGCCGCATTGGGCTAAAATCTGGCTGATCTCGTGTAGTCTGAACCTGACATTAGACATGTTTTACATGACATAGTCTAAACAACTGCCAAAACAATGTACATCCAAAAACTATTCCAAAACACTGGGTTCATTCCACTCAGGCCTGGAAAACAGTTTTTCTAATTTCAATTTTTTTCCAGGAATATCATTCGCTGTATGTTGTGTGTTTCCTTTGATTTGTCGAAACATTTATGGTATTTTTTTTTAAAAACACTGCTTTGTAGGTTAAAAGCTATTATATTTAACAAAACTTGCAGACTGGAGGGAGACCTTAGCCAATGTGGAGAACAGTCTCATAATTCAAAAACCATTTTTGACTTGGTGAATACACAAAGTATAATAAAGCTGCTCACTGACAGGATGTCAGTCTGAGGCAGAGCCTAAACCACACCTGGGCTTTAGTCAAAGTACGAAATCTAAACACATGATATTTACATTGACATGTCATCATAGTCCCTTGCGAAATGTTTTTCCTTACAGTAATCAGACAGGAAAACTGTGAGGATAAGAGGAAATGCAGCACTCTGAATGCTGAACCTGCAGGTAGGGGGATATATGTATGTATGTATGTGTGTGTGTGTGTGTGTGTGTGTGTGTGTGTGTGTGTGTGTGTGTGTGTGCGCGCGTGCGTGCGCGAGACAGAGAAACCTCGGCCAGCATTTCGACTGTCTGTCTTCTTCAGGCTGATGGCCATTCTGTTACCCAGCTGCCCTCAAACCTAACATATACAACTGCTTTTGAAAAGGCTTTACAATCAATCATTCTCGTGGAGAGATGAGACGTGTGTGTGTGTGTGTTTGGGCATGCTTGTCCTACATCCAGTCATACACTCCACATCTCCCCTCATTAAGGCTGTCTGACCTGGTCTTTATGCCCCAAACCTGCTGGTCACCCAGTCCTCTGGATCCACAGCAAACTGATATGTTACAGTGTCAGCCCCTGATCAACGCACACTGACTGAAGCTGAGGGCTGCCCAGTGCTCAAGGGAGGTTGACACCAAATCAGGAGTAGGAGGGAGAGTCCCCTAGGATCCTTCTGTAAGAAAGATCTCATGTTGTACTGTCTTCTTTTTTTCCATGGAACAGGAGCACCAGTAACATCAGCTAAAACCTTGTAGCTCTTTTAATGTATGCTACTGTTGATTCCAGAACAGGTAGTCCAGTCTAATCCAGAGCCAAGTGTTGGCTCATCCACAGATTCCAGTCTTGGTTTTCTGTGGTGTGTGTGTGTGTGTGTGTGTGTGTGTGTGTGTGAGCTTGTGGCCTCAGCTCCAGCTTGTGCTCTGGAGTTCTTGGCGGAGCCAGGACGGCAGTGGTTGGGCCAACCGATTCAGCAGACGCAGCAGGTCCATGCTGTGCTCACGGTAGTACTCAGCCAGAAAGGCACGCGACTAGACAGACAGACAGACAGACAGACACACACACACACACAGATTGGGAAAGGTCAGAAATCAGAACTAGCGAAAAAATGATTTGGTACAGACATAGCAATGATATTCTACGTATCTTTACATCATTTAAGTGTGGGCTTTCCCCAGTGTCACTGTTTCCCCTATATGTAACAAGCAGCGGCGCCGCTGCTGATATATCTTTTTTTTCCTCACATTTGCGACCGTTTTTTTTTTTTTTTTCAGTGCCAGAAGCCTACTTTTTACAACTACTCGCTCGTGTGCAACCTGCAAATTTGCGGGCATTTTTTTCATGCTGTATAACGAGGGAGCGGGTCCACCAGTTTAGGCTAATGTGTGTGAGAGGAGGAAAGTCCGAGAGTGAGTGATTAATTAACTGAGAGGATCACGTCACCTTGACTCATCAGTGGGCTCGTTCCAGATGAACTGCGCCGTGGCGCTGAGGCGGTGACAAGTTGCGGTCAAGTCGGTAGCTGAATCCAAATATCCACTCAGTGGATTTGCGGACTGAACCCTCGCAAACTTCAGCAGTATGTAGTGTGACGTATTTACTGACATACCATAAAGTCTGCGAGGGCAGGGACTGCAAACGACTGATTGACAGCCCTTGAGACCGTTTTACCCGTTGCCTTGGAAACGTTAAACTTTTGCTGCTGTCATCTAAGTTGATGAACAGTGCCTACTCATCTGTCCCTGCAGATAACAAGATATAAATCCCACATATAGCTTTTTTTTTTTGATTGAACAAAAATGTATTAATACATCTCTATATAACAGGCCACACGTGTTCAAAAACAGAAATGTTTGTAAATAAGGACTGTAACTTATATATATTAGCCATTACTTCTGTTGGTTTTTCAGACATTTTTCAGCCTGTTAGACTGCACAGCCTGATAGGCTGCAATAACAAAAAGGTGTTATCACCTACTGCTTGAACAGTGCCCTGATATTACTTGACTGGAAATAAGGGGTGTCCCTCAGTGTAATGTCGAGTTAAAATAAAGCTTGAATTAATGAATATCTGCCCTACACCTCAAAGCAATATGAAGTTCAAAATATGTATAAAACTACAGCCTAGAGGCTTTTTAAATACAAAGTTGTCATAGACAGAAATTTCACAGACACCTTTTTTAAGTTACTTTTACTGTAATTAAAGGTTCAGTTAATTACAGGTACAGTTCAGGCCATCAAATTAATTGAGAAATTCTGCGTAGAAACAATAAAGATTGTGCAATAAAGCAAAATGTGTAAAGTGAACAGTAAAAGTCCTTCTGTTAATATATAACAAAGAATGCAAAAATAAACGTTTTAATAAAACTCAATCTCCTATGTCTTAGTACAGCACCCCCTTCAGTTAATATATAACAAAGGATGAAAAAAAATAAATTTTAAAATAAAAATAAAACTCTTATGTCCCGGTACAGCACCCCCTTTAGTTCCCTGCGTTTTCTAGTAGTTCAAGTAGTTTTCTATAATGGCATTACTTTTCTACAACAGAGTATTAGGGCCACATTGAAGGGAAAAAAAAAATCGTAGATTTCGAGAATAAAGTCGTAACTGAGAAAAAGTCATAATATTAGGAGAATAAAGTCATAATTTAATGAGAAAAAAGTCATAATGTTATGAGAATAAAGTCGTAGTTTTTAAGGAAAT
This sequence comes from Epinephelus fuscoguttatus, assembly GCF_011397635.1. Classification (NCBI taxonomy): domain Eukaryota; kingdom Metazoa; phylum Chordata; class Actinopteri; order Perciformes; family Serranidae; genus Epinephelus; species Epinephelus fuscoguttatus. Next base: position 41,911,620 of record NC_064767.1, on the reverse strand, counting down.
AACCAACAACAAACAGAATGGGTTAGAGGATGAACCTGCTTGTGGCAGCTGCTCTTTGTCTCAGGTCTGTTGCCTCAACACACACATTTGGAGGCAGGGCTTGAGTGAGACTCATTTCAGCCCTGGAGTTTCATGCCTCAGACCGGCCCACTTTAGATCATGACCTATTATATGTTAAGTCTACAATAGTGCACTGTTCTCTAAAGCCTTGTAATTCAGTGTCTTTTTCTAAAACATTTCCAATTCAGTGCAAGTAAGGGTTGCTTCACAATGCAGATTTATTTCAACATGAGTGCACATCTCCAACATTATTCTTAACAACACAACATCCTTTTCAACAATATCAGAATCTATATTCTGTTCAAATAAGCAGTGCCTACTGTGGACTTGTAGGCTCATGGCTGGTGCTTGGTGCTGGATCTTGCTTCTGAGGGGCTACAAGACAAAGTTGCCCAGTTATGTGGCGTCACATCATACTATTATTTAAATTATATAATTATGTTACAACGCCACACAATTCATTAATGCGATAATTAACTAACTTGAACGGTGGTGGTTGAAGATGTATGCGTAGTCAGACGCAGCTGCTGAGCTCAGTGGAGCCGTTGTCTCGACCTTGGGTGCTGCAGGGACTTCTCCATCCACTCTACTGATGAGGAGGCGTCTCAGTGGTCAATTCCACAAATCGTTGGAGATGTGCGTGTAATCAGACCGCCACTGCAGAGCACCATGGAGCCGGTGTCTCCACCTCACCAATTCAGCTGCTGCAGAGACTTCACCTTCATCTGTGCACTTTGTTAATGAAGAGGCGTGTCAGTAAACGACTCCAAAATTCATCGCCGGAGATGCACACGTAATCGGAGCGCAGCTCGCACAGCCACGCGGAGCCGGTGTCTCCACCTCAGAGGGCGCCAGTGAAGGCGGCCCAGGGATAGCGGTAGCAGCATATGTGATACTCAGTGCCATGACTGAACACCGGCCCAATGAAAAAAAAATAACTGAACACCGGTCCTCGCGGCCCAAACGTCAGACTGGCCCACCGGGAATTGTCCCGGTCCCCCCGATTAGCCACTCCGGGCCTGCATAATATTACGACTTTATTCTCGTAATATTATGACTTTTTCTCATTAAATTATGACTTCATTCTTGTAATATTATGACTTTTTCTCAGTTACAACTTTATTCTCGTAATATTACAACTTTTTCTCAGGAAGACTTTATTCTCGAAATCTCAGATTTTTTTTTTTTTAATTCAATATGTCCCTAATACTCCGTCGTACTTTTCAGTTCATTATGCTCCTTCTAGTTTTCTGGTGTTATTTTTCAGTTCATTGTGCTCGTTTGCTATTGTTACTACTCAGCAGTGTTGGGAACGTTACTTCAAAAAAGTAATAGTAGTTGTAGTTACTCGTTACTTTCCCCAAAAAGTAACTGAAAAGCCACTGCAGTGAACTCAAGAAAAGCCAAGTAATGGCACATTTTATTGTGAGTAACGATAACGGCGTTATAACGGGGGAGACAGTAACTTTTTTTGATTACTCGTTACTGAAAAAAGTAGCACCGTTAGTAACGCTGTTTTTTTTATAACGCCGTTATTCCCATCACTGCTATTCAGTTCACTGTGCTCCTTGTATCTTTCTCATCATGCCCTCTAAAGGGAAACAGGCTTCAGTTTGAGCGGCTGTTTTCCGTGTGGTCCTAGTGCTCAATGATAGGCGCGTAACATTGTTTTTGGACGGTAAAAACTGCAGGGGACCAAAACTGCTTCCTGAAAAAGTGCAGGGGACATGTCCCCTGTGTCCTCCCCCCAAATTACGTCCATGGTCTGACTACAAGGTTAATGTTTTCAGAGGGAAAAAAAATACAAGACAACAGCTTTCATTAAAGATCAGTCAGATATAATCAGGGCTTCACATCTGTACAAATGCTACTTTAAGAATCTTCACATCCCACTGACCACAAATCTGTGTAATGCTAAATACTTTAATTATTAAAACAGTGTTAATATACAATGTTAATATATAGTAGAAGACTACATATAGTTTATGAAACAGTTAAAATGGCCAAAAATGTGAGTAACTGCATTGCAGGAGGTTTAAAGGTGTGCCCCTAAATTTTCTGCTTCTGCTCCTAAAATTTTTCAGTTAAGGGCTACAGTGCTACTACTAAAAAAAGTTAATCTGGAGCCCTGCATGGGGTGGTAAAGACGGATGAATGAGTCCGACCCTCTGGAGGTGGCGTCATTTCTCATAGATCAGCTGGAGGGGTGTTCATTCAACTAACGTTCGTTCAATAAATGCCAGTTGTTTTTAAGATTATACTTTTATTGTGTTCAATAAAATTGCATTTTCCTAAATCTTAAGACACCTCATATGTAAGCTAGACAGACATTTCACCTGCTCATTACTGTGAACAAATGTACTGTATGTACTTAGCCCTAAAGAGCCCTTCTGTCACCAATTCAGTATCTGACCAAATGTCTCCTTCTGTTCCCCGGATGTGACGTTGAATAATGGCCTGAAAAGTGTTTTTACAGAACATTATGATGTCACAGTGACCTTGACCTTTGGTCTTCAAAGGTCAAGGTCACTGTGTCAAACTTAAACAAATTCCCTAAGGTTTTCTGGAGGTATTACATTCTCAAGACTAAGACAGACAAAGTCACAGTGAGCTTGACCTTTGACCACCAAATTTTAATCAGTTTATTTTTCGGTACAAATGGATGTTTGTGCCAAATTTGAATAAATTCGCTCAAGGTGATCTTGAAGTATTGCCTTTATGAGAATGGGATAGACGGACAACACAAAATGCCGTTGACTACCACTATTACAGGCATAGAGACATGAAATTACTAAAAAATAATTCAATTCAATTTTTCAATTCAATTTTATTTAAATAATAGCCAATTAGTATGGGTACATTAATTGTTTGAATATTTATCTGTAAATCCACACAGCACCACAGCCTTACACTACTGACTGATTATTTCTCTTCATAGTGAAGTTAGTTAACATATCACAGTGCTCGTGTACAGTATTTTATATGTGCACGTGTATGCCTGCAGGGGCATGGACATTTGGGGTTAGGTGGAAGATCTTATGAAAAACAATTTTAACAAACCCTGGTCAAGACTTGCAACAAATGAGAGAATCCACAATGATTAAAGGTGGCAAAGTGTTTATTAAACTAAAATAAATAACATAATGTGGGAATGTTGGGCAGCGCTAGTGTTAAGTGTGTATGGAGAGGTACTCTCTTTAGCACAGAGAAAAAAGATGAGGCTGTGTCATACACATACTTTTTAGTGGTTGGTTTAGGCCCTTTAGGGGCCTTACACATGCAGTGTTTTTTGTGCCCTCAAATTCATTGTTTTCAACACAGATAGGTGGCAGGCACAGGCAAACATCAGTTAGTGATAACTACGAGGAAGTAGTTAATAATTCTAGTGCAGGGCTGCCAGAGCGCACACAAACAGTGCCTGGAAAAAGATCAGCCCTGCACTCAGGATTTCAGGTAAAGAGGCTATGATACAGTGCTGGTTATGGTCGCTTAGCAACCTCAGATGCAACCTGCCTCAGTGCTCTTGAAAGTTGGCACAGAAAAGGCACAAGAGTAGCGCCCAGTGGCCCCTTAATATTTCTAAAGAGGCAGAACCAGTCCAGTTGTGTGGGTTTCTTAGACGCTAGGACCTCCCATTCATGTGGTATCAATATAAACTGGGTTTACTTTCTTCAAAGTGCTGCTGACCAGTACATTTGATCACCTGACTGCTCGTGTTTCATGTCCCCAAGACTTCTTTTTAGTGATGTCATTGTATTCCAAAATCTCAACTGTTTACCTTGGTGAGTACAATTTCATTAATACTGATGGAATAAAAAACAAGACCCAAGTTTTAGTAAACCAAAGTGATCCTTTAGAGTTTGCTGTTTATACTTGGAGTCTATGAGTGAAGTGAGGTGATGACTGAGTGAAATGTAGATATACCTCAGGACTCATCTCTGGGTACTTCCTGCCTTTACTCTTCCCCAGACATTTGGCTCTACCTCCTTCCACTCTGTGACACCAGAAACCTTTGCTGTCATCGTACCTGCAGACACACAGTGTGTTTATTTAACACCTTCCACACGTGGTACTTGGAAACATTGCTGTGTTTTTTGTTGCTCTCAAACTAAATGTGCTGTTCTTTTAAGAGTACAGGTTCACTAGATGATCAGTGTGTATTTATCTGTGGTTGTATGTGTGTGTGAGTGCATTACAAACATTAGAGCCTGGGTATAGTTGAAGATGGGAGTGACACCGAGAAATCTCTGGATTCCCTCCATCACCAGTGCAGGGTTGGTTCGCAGCAGGGCCCCGTCAACAATGTGCAACTATAACACACACAGAGACAGTTACATTCATGACTCGTTTCCACAGTGGTAGATGATACTGTGATGACATAAGAAACAGCTGCTTCCATGCCACTACAGAGGTTAAGAGTACCCTCTCATTTCAATTCTACCTTTGGAGATGTTTGGATCAAACTAGTGCTCCTTAGGGCAAATACCCTCCCAAAGGGGTAACAGCTGATCATTGACACAGAACTATCTCCCCTATCAATTTGTGTTATAACCACACCTAAAGATAAAGTAATAGATTGGTCTATGTCAGACAGAATTATCAATGCCTTACACCCCATTTTCATCTTTAGTCTGACATTGCATAAACTCTAAGTGATTTCCAGGAGGAGGGGAATTTGATTTCCCTAACCAATCACTTCAGACCAATGTATCCGCCTAAAAATACAATGTCCAGAAATACTGAGAAGAAATGACAAACAGCCTTCATAACGGTGTCGATCTTGTCTACAGGACTCGCCATTGTTGTTATTATTAAGGTTCAAGCCCGACAGGGGCAAGTATTAACCAAGTCTTAAAATGATTGATGTGTGTGTGTGTGGCCTACTTAGCATTATATTTATAAGCTAGAGAAACATAACTTGGCACCAAACCTGGAAATTATGTCCTAATGCTTCACACTGAATTTGATCTCAATTAGCTTGATGGTAGTGCTGTAATTTAAAGCCCAAAAATTGAGAACTCTGAATGGCCATGCCACTCACACCATGACTTTGACTGACTTGAAATCTGACAAATATATACAGTATATCTCAATGTCCTTTACAAAAAAGTATTTTTTTTTTTAACAATTACGGCAACCATAATGGATTCTTCACTTAGTTGCCTATGTGAAAAACAGTAAATTGAATGAAATGAGGTTTCATTCACAGCTGATAAATGGGGAGCAAAAGGTGGGGCTTTCAGTGTGCAATTATTGAAATGTTGCATACGTTATTATGATGACACAAGTATGTTATTGGTCTCTCTCCGTCTTTCAAGTAGGTATAACTGCAGCTGGAGCAGCTATGCGTCCCGCCCTCTAGCTACAAGACATGCCCACCTTAACCTACATGTCAGTCCACTATCAACCTCCTTGGCTCCTTGGCCCGAGAGCAGAAGTCCCGACAAAATTGCTAACTTAGCAATTAGCTAGCCACGAAGTATTACGTTAAAAGAGAGGTGGTTAAGGTGTGGGTAAGGATAACGGGAAGGTTACATCTTGATACTTATAAAATGAATCACATCTATTATGAATTATGAAGTGGATTATTGCTACATTTGGTTTCATTTATTCACTTCAGTGTAGCATTGTAGCAGGGTTTAGATTAGGGCTGCCCCTAATAGTCAACCAAACGTTAGCCAACCAGAAGGGTCACTAATCTGCGGGATTTCATTGGTCGCTTAGTCGCAGGACAAAACAAAAAACAATCAATCAACTGTGAAACTCATTAGGAGCTGCACCTTGTCAAGATAAATCCAAACCTGTATGACTGGACCATGTGGGAATTTAATTTGAAAGGACAGACACGGGAATAGGCTATGCTCAGCAGTCAGACAGGAGTCACATTACAAACCAATCACAGCCGACAGATATCATTCCTTTATTCCATAAATATTCAGTCTGATAAATTCTGAAAAGTTGATTTTAGTGCAGGGCTACAAGGAGCTTAACAACTTTGTGCCTGGCATGGGTGGTGAGCAATACAAAAAAGCAGAGGTACAGCCTGTAGTTCAAGCAACAGCCCGAGAAACTTGCAAAACTCAGCTGGATGATGCCAGCAGAGTTTTGCTGTGAGGGGAGCAGGGTGATCTAGGCACTAGTTAAATGGGGGGAGGTTTACCACAGTTGATTTACACACACTACCCACATTGTTATGATAAAAAACTGGTTAAAAATCTGTGAAATATCCCTTTAAGTCAGCTTTATGAAGCCTGAAACCTGGTTTTGGGCAATTAAACGGCTTCCTGCTGTTGGCAGAGAAAGGGCTTGAACCTGGGATTGCCGCTTGTGGATATATTTTCTCATTGGTTCTGGTGCATCACTTGATAATGCTTGATAACAGCTTGACAGTCACAATATTCCTGCCTGTGGCATTGACTGGCTAAGTGAATCGTCACATTCAAGAGGAAGTAATCACATCACAGGGACCCACATGTGAGTGTCATGCAGGTCCCCATACCTTATGACATTATACTGAATGTACAGAGCTTTGGCAGAAACTGACCAACCAGTTAACATTACCTAGGACCACATCTGTAAGTTTAACTCTAAGACCTGCTTGAAGTCCATTTAACTTAAATATATCCTTAACTGGCATAAGATGTTGTTCTGTGCTCAGATTCCTCCACAGAGTATATTCTGTCCATGTTATATTTAGAGTGTTATATCTGTACCTGGACAGTAGGGGGCAACAAAGTCCAGTACATGTTAGAGACATGGAAGCATTAAAGTTATAACCAGGGATATGCTCTTCACCAAGCTTGCTTGGTTGGATGTAGCATCTACACATTTCAGCTCTTAAAAACATTGTCAGTTGTCACAATAAGCCCTTAAGTTGAAGCATGTAAAAGTACAGACTGATTTAATGTTGCCTGGATGATGACATGTTAGAAGGACAATGAGAGTGAAGGTGTCAATATGAAATGACTTGCTCTAATCACATTTTTTGTAGCTTGTACAAATCTTAGAAGTGATTGCTGTTTCATTATGTTGTTCCCTTTGGTTCATAGTTTATGCTGTGACTGTGCACACTGAAACTTTTTTAATTTACTGTAAGTGCAATTACAATTGTCATATAACCATCAATATTATCACCAGTTTGTCTCCAGGTAAGCAGAGATGTTAAGTTTTCTGTTTTGCTATGTATGTTTACTTTTACCCGGGACAATATAAATGATATAAAACTGAAATAATAGACAAGCAGTTTGATGGAATATTAGGTGTTACGTTTTCTCATTTATTTTGTGATCCTTGGGGGCGTGATTTATTAGGTTTCTTTAATCACCTGTTGAGCCAGGTGTATCTGTATGCTGAAGTGGAAGCGATTTATATATGTGGGGATCTAAACAGTAGAGTTGGGAACTTGGAGGATTACTTGAAGGAAGTGGATGAAATTCCGTTAAGGGTTAATTTAGATATATTAACAAACATGGAGAGGTATTAAATGATTTTCTTAAGGATGCTAAGTTGTGTATTTTAAATGGGAGGATTTGCCCCTTGAGTGATAATTATACTTCGATGCCCACTAAGGGAAAAGCTGTTGTTGATTATAGTATCACGCCCTTTGAGTGCTTGAAAAATTGTATCTCTTTTGAGGTGTTAACTTCCACAGCTTTAGCTGAACAGTGCAATTGTGTCACTTTAACCCTATGGGCCCTAGGCGTTTTTGGGGTATTTTTACTGCATTTACTTTTAAGCTCATATCACAGTCATTATAAAGGCTACATACACATGCTATATCTTGGTTTTTTTTCAGGACAATGTGGGCTATCAGGTCATTTCATGTCCTTCTATGTGCCTGTATTTTATATTAATTTTTATATCAATGAAAAAAACAAACAAATCCGTGTTACTAAATTTACATTTTTTCATGTGTCTCACCATAGTGAAAAATGACATATTCTGCCATATATGAAGAGGGGAGACTCTCTGGAATCTGGCAATATAAGAACCATGATCCTCAAAGCAATCTTCTGTGGGTGCTGTCCGGTGTACTCTGGGATTGAGTAAAGGAGTAGTTTGTAACTCAAGGTTGGAATCTGGTGATTACAGACAGGGCCGAGCTCGGGCCTAGCATCAGACCATCCACCGGCCTAGGCCCAGCAGCAGACCATCCACCTGCCTGTGCCCTGCATCAGACCATTCACATGCCTGGGCCGGCAGTAGACCGCCTGCAGAGGCCCTGCATCAGACCATCCACCTGCCTAGGCCCTGCATCAGACCATCCACCTGACTGGGCCCAGCAGCAGACCATTCACATGACTAGGCCTGGCAGCAGACCAACTGCAGAGGCCCTGCATCAGACCAACCACCTGCCTGGGCCCTGCATCAGGCCATCCACCTGCCTGGGCCCTGCATCAGATTATTCACCTGCCTAGGCCCGGCAGCAGACCATCAACCAGACTAACACCATGGCACTGAAACAACTACAGGGTGAGGTGAATGAAATGAAGGAGGCTATAAGTATGCTCTCAAGTGCTATGGACAAAATATCTGACCAACAACAGGTAATAAATAGTTTGGTTAAAGAGATGGCACAATTGAAAGCATTGAATGCTGACCAAACGGATAGGATTGACACACTGGAAAACAGAGTTGATGAGCTGGAACAGTATTCGAGACTTAATGATATTATTGTCTCTGGACTGGACATTAAATCAAAGACCTATGCAAAGGCTGCTGCCCGTGCCCTGGGACATGAAATCGAGCCCAGTGAGGAGGAGAGTATAACAGTGGAAGAGGAGGTGGTGGCGTTTCTACAATCAAAGAACATTGTTATCGAGAGAAATAATATTGAAGTTTGTTATTCCCTGCCTCGCAGGAAACAAACAGTTGTAGAGGGACAAGCCAGAAGAGTAAATCAAATGGAAACGCCAGCTGTAATCCTGAAGTTTGTCAGCAGGAAGCATAAATTGGAACTGTTGAGACAAGGAAAAAATCTAAGAGGAACGAAGGTTTACCTGAATGAACACCTGACACAGAAGAATGTGGAGATTGCGAGGAAAGCAAGATTCCTAAAGAAGCAAAACAAAATCCAGGGAACTTGGACTTCAAATTGCAAGGTATTTATTAAACTGAATGGACAGTCTCCTGAACAAGCCAAAGTAATACTAGTCAGAAAGCTGGATGAACTGAGCAAGTATGAGTGAGTGTGGAACATTGTCTCTGTCGTCTGATCCATTGACTTTTTAATTTTTAGGTTTATTTTCTGTGATTTTGTATTTTTAATTTTCACCGATTAAAATGTCAATTAAGTTACCAAAAAAAGGGTTGAGAGTTGCACATTTGAATATATGCAGTTTAAGAAATAAGGTTACTGAGTTGGGTTCAATCTTGCTTGAAAATAACATTCATGTAATGGCCATCACGGAAACACACTTAAACGACAATATAGATGACTCTGAGTTGACTATTCAAGGTTATAACATATTTAGGTTGGATAGAGACGGAAATGGGGGAGGAACGGCATTTTACATTCAAGACCATATTCCTGCAAAAATTAGAAAAGACCTAGTTATAAATGGTGTGGAAGCGCTATGGCTTCAAGTGCATTTGCCACATATGAAACCTATTTTAACATGCTGTTGCTATAGGCCACCTAATTCTAGTGTCGATTATTTAGATAATATTTGCACAATGCTACAGAATGCAACTGACTCTGATTATGAATTAATATTCGCATATATGAATGTGGATTGGTTTTCGAGTAATTGTTCTTTGAAAAGGAAGTTGAGTGATGCAGCCACTGTATACAACCTGTCTCAGATTGTGAACATACCTACTAGAATTCATATCAATAGGGAAGGTTCACGTTCATCTACATGTATTGATCATTTTTATACAAATGCCCCTGAGAAGTGTTCTGAAGTGATTTCTGTATCTGTGGGTTTTAGTGATCACAATTTAATTGCAACAACTTGGAAAGCTAAGGTACCCAAAACTGGACCTAAGATTGTTCATAAAAGAATGTATAAGAACTTTTCTGAGGAGAATTTTGTTGATGATTTGAAAAGGGTGAATTGGGAATCAGTTCTGGACATAAAAGATACAGAGGATGCACTATCAAATTTTACAACATTATTTTCTAATATTTGTGATAAACATGCTCCAATTAAAAAGATTACTGTTAGGAAGATTAAAACTCCTTGGCTTGATGATGACTTGAAAAAGTGTATAAAAGAGAGAGATTTACTTAAGAAGTCAGCAGTTACAACTGGTTGCCTTGTGGCTTGGCAAGAGTACAGGACTATTAGGAATAAAATAACTAAAATGAATAGAATGAAGAAAAAACACTATTACGGATGCAAATTTATGGAATGTAGAAATGACAGTAAGAAACTTTGGCAAACACTTAATGAAGCGGTGGGTAGGAAAAAAACAGACAATGGGCCGTCATTCATAGAGGTTGAGGGTGTGTTTATAACAAAACCAGTTGACATTGCAAATTATTTTAATAATTTCTTCATCAATAAAGTAAATACAATTAGAAACAAGATATCACCGGTCAGTAGTCAATTTTCGGATTACATTATAAAAAATAAGATTATGAAGGACAAGGTGTGTAGGTTTGAATTTGAGAGGATAGGAGGAGAAGAACTGGAGAAGCTGTTGCTTTCAATTAAAACGGATAAGCCATGTGGAGCTGATAATTTAGATGGTAGACTGCTACGTCTAGCGGCTAAGTTTATTGCGGCGGCTGTATGTCATATCTTTAATTTATGTTTTCAAAACGGTGTTTATCCACAGATGTGGAAGATTGCAAAGGTTTCTCCGATGAGAAAAAACAGCAGGGAGACATTTGCAGGCCCGAATAGCAGGCCTGTCAGTATACTACCTGTATTAAGTAAATTGATGGAAAAAAATATATGTAAGCAGATTCAATGTTATTTTGAACTAAATAATATTAATACTGAGTGTCAGCACGCATATAGGGTTGGCTATTCCACGAACACAGCACTAACATCGTTGACTGATAACTGGCTTAAAGACATTGATAGGAAGTTAATGGTGGGTGCTGTGCTCCTGGACTTTAGTGCTGCATTTGATATAATTGATCATGAGATATTAGTAAGGAAGCTATCAGCATATCATTTTGAAGAAGGTGTTATTAAACTCATGAAAAGTTATCTGTTTAAGAGGCAACAATGTGTGTTGTTTAATGGTACAATTTCAGACATGGTGACCCTACAATGTGGTGTCCCACAAGGAAGTTGCCTTGGACCGTTATTATATTCAATTTATGTTAATGATTTACCATATGTATTAAAAAGTGCACGTATGGAAATTTACGCGGATGATACTACAATGTATGTCTCTGGGGAAAATGCTGTGTTAGTAAACAAATTATTGCAAGAGGAGCTGATGTTAGTCTCTCATTGGGTGAGTGAAAATAGGTTAAAGATGAATGTTTTAAAAACAAAGAGTATCATGCTGGGCTCTATATATATGCTAAGATCTAATCCTGAGCTCCATCTTGTTTTACAGGGTGCTAATATTGAGCAAGTTAGAGAGGCCAAATTGTTGGGTGAGATTATTGATGAAACACTTTCGTGGTCATCACATATTAATAAAATAGTGTCTAAAATGAGTAGAAATATTTCAATGATAAGAAGGGCCGCACACTTGTTGTCTGGCTCAACGGTTCAACTAGTATTGCAATCTTTAGTATTATCTTGCCTTGAGTACTGCCCAACAATATGGTCTAGCGCTTCAAAACAAGACTTACATAAACTCCAGATCACTCAAAACAGAGCGGCACGCCTCGCACTCCGCTGTAATGGAAGGAGTAGTGTTGAATGGATGCATGGAGTACTGTCTTGGATGAAAGTGGATCAAAGACTGGCATGTAGGCTTGTGACATTTCTGTTTAATATTTATCATTCTGGTAAATATAAGAATTTGTTGGTTCAGCTACAACCTATAAATGCTAGACACGGCTATACCACTAGGCATGCTATGGGTGTTTACTTTACTCTACCGCTACCAAGATCTAATGCACTGAAGAGAACTGTAATGTATAGAGCAATAGCATATTGGAATAAGCTTCCGCCAAATATAATTAGGATAGACAATAAATTGAGATTTAAAAAGAAATTAAAAGAAGCCAATATTGGTAAAGAAATTGCGTTTAGTTAGCAAGTTGAAATTGCAGAACTGTAATGATGTTTTGGGTTCTTTGAATGAGGTATGTTGATTGTACATTAAGAGTTATTAGAAACACTGAGTTTTTCTGTTTGTTTTGTTTAAATTTGAGTATGCATTTGGTTTTTGTATTTTATTGTATTGTTTCATTGTATTAAGTTTTTATTTTGATTGTACTGTATATATGACTGTCTGGACCTCAGGAAGAATAGTCTTCACTTTGGGAAGACTAATGGGGATCCATAATAAATAAATAAATAAATGATGGTGGGACATTCTGTCACTTTACAGCTGTCCAAAACATGTGGTTTGTGCCAGGCGGACATGATTACCAGTATTTTTTCATTATTGCAAGAAATTCCATTGACTCATTCACAAGTCAAAAATGTGTTTTATCTAAAAGAAACATGCAATATTTACATCTAAGATCATAGAAAAATAGTAAACCAAGTGCAATGATGTCCTCCAAGATAATATTTGCCACTTTGCAGTAAAAAAAAAAAAAAAAATTGGGCATTGGAGGGTGGGGGGGGTGGGGCATGTCCCCCCTCAATATATATGGTGACTACGGCCCTGTCATGCATGCATAATTAGGTTACAGTTGTCTGGGTGCGCAAAGGTGAAGTGGCCGGCCTTGTCATGCAAAGTTTGATGGAGTATCAACTGGACAGTATGGAGGTATTTGCATCTTGAAAGCTGGACTACAAATGTGGATAGACAGGGAGAAACACAGGCAAGCCTAAGACGTGGTGTAAGTGACCCACAGTGTGCGGAGGTTGTCAGATGTGGGCGCTGTAACCTGTGTCATAATACCTGGGCGAAGTGCCTGGAAGCTTTATGTACCTCCTTACCTCTTTTCCTCTTTTGGCTCCTCGCAGTAATGGTGATCCTCCAGAAAAGCTGTGAGTTAACATTTATTTGTGCCTTTGTTGAAATTTGTCTTTGCTGTTTCATTGTTTGTTAAATCTCCTGGTTAATTGGTGTTTAATTTTGTGTTGGGTAGCGATAGTGCCCGAAATGGCAGATTGACAGGAGGAAAAGAGGACGCTAGATAAAGTTTGCACCCTTGGTGAGCAGAGCGAGGTGCGTTCATGATTTTAACTCTTGATAAATGTATTATTAAAATCATTAAATAATGTTTGTAAAGTGACCAATTTGTTTAGCTGCTATGTGGAGCATGTGTTTTATATTGTGTATTGATGCATGATGAACAGGATTTAATTGACTGTATTCGTCTTTTTAGTTTCACGGTGTAAATGGTGAGGACGGAGAATAAAAATCCACTGTTGCACCCGTAAAGGAGACTCTCTGCGTGTTTCATAAAGCCAAGGGCAGCTACACGTGGTAAGATATGATATTCCTCACTATATGAAGTGACTGATAACAAGATCTGTATAATGGATTGTAAAGAAATTTGTCAGGTTTTTATTTTGTAGACAATTAATCTGTATTTACAGCGTGATGGGATGACAGCACAATGGTGTGTGTGGTATCACTGGAAAGCTCTGCTCCCGCACTTTCATATGATATGTGTGGCATTTCTGTGCGAGTCTGCATTCGTGAGTAATCCATCCAAGAGTAATGATTGTGCAAAGCTGTATGAAAGCTCTGTTATACATCATTTTAGTGTAACTTTATCATTTTTTTTTGCTGTGAAAACAATGGACTACTGACAAATTGGTCTTGTCGGCAGTGTTGGGGAAGTTACTTTTAAAAAGTAGTGTTTGCTCGTTACTCGTTACTTCTTAAAAAAAGAAATCCCTTACTTTACTTAGTTACCCTCTGTGAAAAGTAACTTTTTACGTTACTCGTTACTTTTACGTTACTTTTATGGTGCTTGACTTTGGGTAGAACCCCATCTCATTTCCTAAATGTGAAAAAATCCGAGTTTCCCACTGGTATTTACCACTTTGGTGATAAAATAAACATTAAAGAGTGAGAGTTAATTTGTGTTAACTAGGCTACATGAATTTGTTACATGACAGATTACTACTACTAATAGCCTATTTGCCAGACCTGCTGCATCACTGAATGAGGAAAATATTAATATTCACAGACACTATCTTTGAACAAATAGCGTCATATTCATGAATAAATAATTTTCTGTTCTGTTATTACGTGTGTAACTGTGAGACTGTGTTTGTGTAATAGACTCATACTTTGCAGTAAGCTACAGACCTGCATGAATAAATTAATTCATTTTCTCTTCTGGTATGGTATGGTAGGTACTTTATTAACCCCTCGGGGGGAAATTTCAATGTCACAGCAGAAATTTAAAATACACAAAATAGGAGCTGCTGCAACAGGCTGCCGTTCACACAGTGCCAGGAAGGTAGGCAGGTTATGATTGTTCTGTTTTCTGTTAACACAATGCTGCATTTTATTGATGTTTTGGTTGTCGTTTTGATTTCCTTTGAGGTTCCGGGGTCGTATGTTGCCCATGTCTGAGGTCTGACTAGCGAGGTTAACGTTACATTTAACAACACTTACCCAGCCATACAAGTGTAGTTCGCTGTCAGTATATAGTTGGTCGACTTGTTCAGATTCGCCCAGGTCTTGTACATTAGTTAACGTTACTGTTTTGTGTCCTTGTCACTGGCTCGGGCAGTACTTCGGTCCGTAGAGCACAAAAACCATCAGATAAATCCCGGTATTCAATATCTTGGACATGACCGCAAAGTACAAAATTATACACATCATTTATATGCCTTGAGTTTTTCATGAGTATAAACGCTGGGTTTCTCCACAAGATATAAAAAAAATGTCCGGCCACTGTAGCTTAGGCCATTTTGTTGGGTCGGTGACCCACTGACCCGACATTAAGTACGGGTCAGGAAACCTCACTCCGTTGCTAATTGTTAGCTTATTACAATAAGTTAGCCTGTCTTCGGTTGCTGTTGTCCGTTTTCTTGTCTTCTATTATTTGCCCATATTGCTCCATTAATTCGGTCAGCAAGTTTTTTTCAAAGGAGAAAAGTCTGAGCTTCTCTGTCGAGCCATAGTAACGTAGCCGATCTGTCACAAGTGACGTTAGGCTAATGTTTTTGCTAGCTAGCAACAACGTAACGTTTAATCGGAAAAGCACCTGTTGAAACAGTCTCCCTCTTTTTTTTTAATATATAAATCCGGGGTCCTGACAGCACACTTCCGATGTAGCCTATTTAATTGCATATTTATTTATTTATTTATTTATTTCATTTTATTTTTTTTTATTTATTAATGCTTAACAAACATGACAAAACAAGACAGGTGGGACACGGTTACACTAAGACACATGACATGACGCAACAATACTAGTGACTGACTGAGTGAGTGTGTGTGTGTGTGTGTGTGTGTGTGCGTGTGTGCGTGTTTGTATTATGGCTCGAAAGGAACCGATAGTAAAATAACCATAATAACAATGATAATAAAAATAGTGGTAGCAGTAATAATCATCATCATCATCATCATCATCTTGGATGGGAGATAATAATAATAATAACAGTAATAATAACAACAACAACAGTATTAATAATAATAATATACTACTACTAATAATATACTAGTAGAGATGATAAAAATAGCAATAATAATAATCATCATCATCGAAATTGGAGTTATGGGGAGGAGAGGAGAAGAAAAAATATATACATACATATAAGTCCAAGTTATTATATTAATATATAATAATTAATTTGAATCAGAGTCAGAGGTTACCTCGGATCCCCCTGTGGCTGCAGAGTAGCCCGAACCCGCCACACACACACCCGCACGTACGCCCCCCATCCCTTATCCTCCTTCCTATTTTTTTTCTTTCATTGTTATGTTTTTGTTTGTTTGTTTGTATGTGTGTGTATTTGTGTTTGCATAATTGCATATTTAATTATTAATTTTAATTTCGATATCCACAATTATCCCTATTGATTTAAATCAGTTTAAACTAAGTTTAAATTCAGTTAAACTGAGTTTTACTAAACTGAGATTAATTTTAAATGGTGCAACAGAGCTCTGCTTAATTTTAAACCTGGATTAACTCATTTTAAACCTAGTTTTACTAATCTTTGATTAGAGCTAATCAGAGAGATTAGATTAAATTAAACCTTGTTGGTGCAATCCAGCCTAAGAGATACGGGGTTCTCTTCCTACACTAAACTCTGTCATGCCTGTGTCTGTCCTGTGTTGGATTATGTTGCTGGGGTATGGGGCTATAAAGAACAGAAGAGATGTGAGCAAGTCCATCAAAGAGCTATTAGGTATTTTTTAGGAGTTAATAAGTATGCACGCAATCACTGGAGATATGGGTTGGGAACCTTGCAAAGTTCAATGGGTGGTGTGTATGTGTAGATTATGGAATAGATTTCTTGGTATGAGTGACAGTAGTCTTTGTAAGAAAATGTTAATGTGGGACGTGCAGATGGGTGGACCTTGGGCTGAACATATGCACACATTATTTCAGAAGACAGGTTTTGAGGAATCTTATATTCATAGGGAGAAGGTAGATACTGAAATGATTAAAGAGATTGTTTTCCAGCAGCTAAAACAGAAATGGGCCGTTGAGGTTTGGAACAAACCAAAACTTAGAATTTTCTGTTGGATTAAAAATGAGTTTGGTGTAGAGAATTATGTTAAATATAATTTGTCTAAGAGGAGAAGATCATTGTGTGCCCAGTTCAGGTCAGGTATTCTTCCTCTGCATATTGAAACAGGACGTTGGGTTGGAACAAATGAGGATGACAGTTTTTTTTATGTGTTCTCAATGAAACTGAAAATGAAGTTCATTTTGTTTTGTCTTGTCCATATTATCATGATTTAAGAGTGCAGTTATTTAACAAACTGGAAGTGGAAGAGATGAGACAGGATACAGATTTGCTGGCATGGTTATTTGAACATAAAATATTTTTATTTGCAGAATGTATAGAAAAGGCCTGGGTTAAAAGAAATAGGGCACTGTACAGATGATTATGTTTTGTTGTGGTTATGTAAAGTTTAATTTTGTTATGTGTACCGGAAGTCACATATGAAATGTTTTTCTGTGTTTCATTGGTGTCATGTAATCCAGTGTGGGATGGGCCACTTGTGGCATGACACGTAAATAAATAAAAATCAATCAATCAATCAATCAATCAATTTACCTAAATGATTAATAATGCTGATATTGTTCTTTCACATGGTGCAGTGAGTTCAGTTAGATAGTTTTGAATTAGAACAATCCCATTATAGAAATAACCCCATATTAAATATGCATTATTTTGATGAAAAATATTTCCATTTAGCAGAGAACACATCCACAAAGTCAGCACACAAAAAAATCACTTCAGATGAGGGCAATACAAATATGCTTTGTGAAGTGAAGCATTAATAATAACATACCATTTCTATTCATCCTGTCTAACTTGACACATCATGTGAAGATATCTGGATGGAAACCAGCTGTTGTAGACTGCACCACACTAATGTCCGCGTGCTGTAGTGTGTGTTACCTGGCTGGGCTGGTAGTGTTGCAGCCAGCGCTCCAGGTGAAGAGCATAAGCCCCAGGATTAAGGCAGCGTCTCTGAAGGGCAAGCAGCTCCTTGGGGGCAGTGGGGCCAGCTGTTACCACTGCATGGAAAGTGTTGTTGAGGGCTGCAGGGTCCTGGTGGGCTCTCTGATGCTGTGGTCATTAACACACGCATGCGCACACGCACACACACACACACACACACACACACCAATTAAGTTTGACAGTAAAGAGATTTTAACTGGCTGTACAGTGTGACACAGCACTGGATGTGTGAGGTGGTTCTTACCTGGTACCAGGAGTAAGCCCTGTCAGACGGGTTGATGAGCACTGCCAGGATTTTGGCTCGGGGAAGCAGAGCAGCAGCTCTTTTAGGTGCCACCTCTGTGTCAAAGTAGTTGGCACTTTTTTCAAACATGAAATCTGTGCTGACATTGGAAGGGAATGGGAAGAAGTCCATATACCTGGGGATCACAAATATACCAAGACTACATCAAAACCTCGTACATAGTTTGAACACTAAATGGCTTTTATTTTGAAACAGGAAGTTGCCACATTCACTCTTCACTCACTGCGGTCGAGCTAAATAATTCCTGTAAATATAGGCAACATCTTAAAAAAGAAAGAAACATGTTGTGTTCAGGCTGTGACTAAGTATTGAGGACTTTCGGTTACGGAGGTCGGAGGTCACTGAAATTAAAGTTGCCACGGTGTGTGAATATGCTAAAACTATGTTTGACTCTGTCGTTTTCTCTGGACACCTCCCAAATCGGACCACTGATGAGATGTTTAGCCACACGTCAACATTCAATCGCTGGCTGTCCAGGAAACAATGTGGGTTTTGTTAATAATTGGCAAACGTTCTGAGGAAAACGTGGTCTGATTAGGAGAGACAGCATTCATCCCACTTTGGATGAAGCTGCTCTTATATGTAGAAACCTGGCCAAGTTTATTAGTAATTCAAAACCCTGACAACCCAGAGTTGAGACCAGGAATCAGAGTCGTAGTCTTAAACGCTTCTCTGAGCTTCTAATGCAGTTACACACCCACAGAGTTATACAAACGGTGTCTGTCCCCCGACCACCTACTGTAAATTATCTAAATCTAAAATTAAACAAAGAGGAGTTGTGCATAAAAACCTAATAAAAATTAAAACCTCTCCTGTGACACAAAGGCAAAACAGAAGAATTAAATGTGGACTGTTAAATATCAGGTCTCTATCATCTAAAGCAGAGTTAGTAAACAAATTAATATCAGATTATCATGTTGATTTACTCAGCCTCACTGAAACCTGGTTGTGTCAAGATGAATATTAGTCTAAATGAATCCTCTCCTCCCATTCATAATAATACCCACATTCCTCGAGGCAGCGACTGAGGAGGGGAAGTTGCAGCCATTTTTAACTCTAGTCTATTAATCAGCCCTAAACCTAAACTAGATTATAACCTTTGAAAGCCTTGTTCTTAGTCTTTTACAGTTGGCTACTTGGTACAGCTCTCAAACCTGAAAATTAAAACAAATATCGCGAAAATTTGAAAGGAATTGGCAATTAACCAAGCTGGAAGAACCTCGTTTAGTCTGGGCAGACAGTCTCAAAACGTATAAGAGGGCCCTCCGCAATGCCAGAGCAAACTATTACTCAGCATTAATAGAGGAAAATAAGAACAACCCCAGGTTTCTTTTCAGCACTGTAGTCAGGCTGACTGAGAGTCACAGCTCTATTGAGCTTGAGCTTGTATTCCTTTAGCCCTTAGCAGTAATGATTTTATGAGCTTTTTTAATGACAAAATTCTAACTATTAGAGGAAAAAATTCATGACCTCCTATATTTTTATAGCTTCTCCCTGATTTCTCTTCAACATTTGACCTCAATGATTTCTTTATTTAAATCATTGTGTCTCTTAGACCCCATCCCAACTAGGCTGCTTAAGGAAGTCTTACCTTTAGTTAACACTCACATATTAGACATGATAAATATATTAAAAGGCTATGTACCACACAGTAAAGTAGCTGTAATTAAACCTTCCCTTTCTTTCAAAGATCCTTGAGAAAGTAGTCGCAGACCAGCTATGTGACTTTCTCAGCGATAATAATTTATTTGAAGAATTTCAGTCAGGATTTAGAGTGTATCATAGCACTGAGACAGCACTAGTTAAAATTACAAATTATCTTCGGATTGCTCCAGACAAAGGACTCGTCTCTGTACTTGTTTTATTAGATCTTAGTGCAGCATTTGACAAAATTGACCACCAAATTCTGTTACAGAGACTGGAACATTTAATTGGTCTAACAGGGTTTGCACTAAGCTGGTTTTAATCTTATTTATCTGATCGTTTTCAGTTTGTTCATGTTCATGATAAATCATCTCTACGTACTAAAGTTTGTTTTGGAGCTCCACAAGGTTCTGTGCTTGGACCAGTTCTGTTCACTTTATACATGCTTCCCTTAGGTAACATCATTAGAAATCACTCTGTAAATTTCCATTGCTATGCGGATGACACACAATTCTATCTATCAATAAAACCAGGAGAAACAGATCAATGAACTTCAAAAATGCCCAAAAGACATAAAAATCTGGATGAGATCCAATTTCCATATGTTAAATTCAGACAAAACTGAAGTTATTGTTCTTGGGCCCCAAACACCTCAGAAACTCTTTATCTGATGATATAGTTTCTCTGGATGGCATTGCTCTGGCCTCTAGCACTACCGTAAGAACCCTCTGAGTAATATTTGACCAAGATTTATCTTTTAACCCATTCAAAACAAACCTCATGGACTGCATTTTTTCATCTGTGTAATATTGTGAAAATAAGGCCTATCCTGTCCCAAAAAGATGCAGAAAAAATGGTCCACGTTTTTGTTACCTCTAAGCTGGATTATCATAACTCCCTATTATCAGGTAGCTCTAATAAGTCTTGCACCTAATTCAGAACGCAGCAGCACGTGAGCTCACAGGAACTAAGAAAACAAGATCATGTTTCTCCTGTTTTAGCTTCTCTGCACTGGCTCCCTGTAAAATCCAGAACTGAATTTAAAACCCTACTCCTAACTTACAGAGCTTTAAATAGTCAGGCTCCGTCATATCTTAGAGAGCTCATAGTGCCGTATCAGGGGGGATTGCTCTGAGACAACAAGGGAGGCTGAACTTCCCCTAAAATTTCATAGAAGAAACGGTCAAATATGCACTATTGAATTTACATTAAAATAAGAATTTACATTGCATTAAACATGCGCTAGGATGCGTTAAACATCATGACTATGATGTTCAAACGACTGTTTATCATCAAACGCGACCTCCCTGTCATACATTCCCGTGTCAGCACGTTGGATGCAGAGCCTCCAAGCATTCTTATGAGACAGCGCTGAGCAGGTTTTTTTCATGCAGCAAAGCCTCATTGGATAAATGCGACAAAATCGTCACTTCATGGAGGGTCAGCTTCCCTGGGACCTAATGGACCAGTAGGCGGGAGAGGACGCTCGGTGTATGCATGATGATTGGAGGAATTGTCTAAAAGGCTGAACCCCTTTGTGATTGACAGCATTTTTGAAATACACAATGGCATTGTTGTATTTCGAGCTCAGTCCCATGCGGATATTTGCGAGTGGAGTCTTCTGACAGAGTGCTGTCCGGAGTTCCTTATTTCCATAAGCCATATAGCTCATTTTCACCATTTGTAAACCCATTTGAAAATCTTTGAGGTGTGTTTTGCTGTGGTTCTATGGCATGTGTGGTTGAAAAATAGCTTCAATTAAACGTTCCTTTTATAGGTTACTGCCTTGCTACAATATGATAAATTCTATGATGTAAACTTCAAGTGAGCTTCCCCTGTTTGAAAGACCAGCAGCCGCCACTGTGCCATATTATCCCACTAGAACACTGCGCTCTGAGAATGCAGGGTTACTCATGGTCCCTAAAGTCTCCAAAAGTAGATCAGGAGCCAGAGCCATCAGCTATCAGGCTCCTCTTCTGTGGAATCATCTGGGAGGCAGACACCATCTCCACATTTAAGATTAGACTTAAGACTTTACTTTTTGATCAAGCTTATAGCTAGGGCTGGCTCAGATTTGCCTTGGACCAGCCCCTAGTTAGGCTGACATAGGCCTAGTCTGCCGGGGGACCTCCTA
The DNA here is from genome assembly GCF_011397635.1 of Epinephelus fuscoguttatus. Lineage (NCBI taxonomy): Eukaryota > Metazoa > Chordata > Actinopteri > Perciformes > Serranidae > Epinephelus > Epinephelus fuscoguttatus. Next base: position 41,889,776 of record NC_064767.1, on the reverse strand, counting down.
TAATACACCAAGCACCTTCTCTCCTCTCTCTCTCTCTCTCTCTCTCTCTCTCTCTCTCTCTCTCCTTTGCTAATACTCATGACCTGTTGCTGCATCATGCTAACTCAGCTGTACTGCATGTCACTAACTCGGCATCTTCTCCAGAGCCTTTGTGCTCCACTGTCTCGCAGGTTAACTCATATCGCAGCGGTGGCTGGATGGTGTGACGTGTGTGGTTGTGCTGCTGCCGTGGTCCTGCCTGATGCCTCCTACTGCCGCTGTTATCAGTAGTCATACTTCTACTGTCATTATACACATATGATTATTGTCACATACATATACTATCATATCTTAATATATACCTTCAACATATTGTACCACAATAGCCGTTATTATTGTAATACTATTAATTAAATTAATGTTGTTGTAATCTATTATCATTACTTTCTGTCCTGCATATCTCTCTGTCTCTGTCTCTCTTTATGTATCATTTTGTCATACGGATTACTGTTAATTTATCATGTTGATCTGTTCTGTACGACATCCATTGCATGTCTGTCCGTCCTGGAAGAGGGATCCCTCCTCAGTTGCTCTTCCTTAGGTTTCTACCATTTGTTTTCCCCATTAAAAGTTTTTTTGGGGGGAGTTTTTCCTTATCCGCTGTGAGGGTCCAAAGGACAGCGGGATGTCGTATGCTTAAAGCCCTCTGAGGCAAATTGTGATTTGTGATATTGGGCTTTATAAATAAAATTGATTGATTGATTGATTGATAGATTTCTGGAGGCAGTGTGCAACTTTATGGTAGTCCTGTCTTTACCAGTCAATCCCGTTGTCATAGTTTGCTCCACTGAAGAACTGGATCTCCTCAAAGGTGGTGGGACTGGGGAAGGAACTGGTGATTGCTGGATGGAGGCTCAGGAATGAATGAAGTGCTGTAGTGCCTGAAATAAAGACCAGACATTTATAATAATAATAAAGAGAGAGATATAGTATGTAGACAAAGGCCAAGATAAAGATGGAAATAGAGATATAGAGAGCGTGGTACCTGTTTTCTGTGGTCCAATGACGAGGAACTTGGGGAGTCGGTCACAGGTCTTTTCTTTAGACCAGATATCTTTGTGTCTCTTGTCATGACAAGGGTTCTGAAAAATAATCACATCGAGACTCAGATACATTCAACACCATGCTTTAACTCCAGTGTTCCCTCTACATCTAGTTTTGCCCACAACTTGGTCCCCCTGTGCACAAGATTACCTATTTATTGGTATTTGAATTCTGTCACTCAAATAGTAACAGGTGTGTCTTCCAATGTCCTTTTTTTTTTAATGATTTCTTAGACATTCACTATTTAGTCAAGGACAACTTTATATCTATTCCTCTTCAAAAAAAACATTTTAAAATAGTGACATGTCTTTCCTTTTAATTTAATTGAAAGAGCATTAGGATTAATTCCAAACACCTCTCTACAAAAAATGTAAGCTTTCAAAAACAAAATCAATATTCCGACCTGCCAGAGTGGGTCTCTCTCCTCAGGGAAGATCTGAAAGTATTTCTCAGCAAGCCGGACAGGGGGCAACGTCTGCAGCTTAAGGTTGGTCCAACACTGGACGAACTTCACCAAAGACTCAAAGGTGTACAGACCCAGCCGATCATTGCCATAGTTAGACAGGTGTGTCATGAAGATACTGATCTGGATTGAGAAAGCACAACAAACTTCGCAAGACAGTTTAACATTTACCTGGAGCTGTTGTCACAGCAACAACTCACTGAGCTCAAACCAGCAGAAGTGTAGGCTGACTCAAAAGGACCTCGCTGTTTCTGCTTCTATTTTTCCTTTCTGCGGTATCTGTAGAATTGCTTTTATTGAATAAGAGCTGCTGACAAAGTTCCGCTAATTTGGTGTGGAACACATTTCATTTCCTAAAAAATTAATTTGTTATGTAAAAGCTTTTATTGTTTTAACAAAATAAGGAAATGTTGGGTTTTCATCAGCAGGAACTTCATATGACTCCACACAGCTGAAAGTGAACATGAAAGAGTAAAATAAAGCGGATTTCTAAGGTAAAAACAGGACACAGGAGAGAAACCTAACTCCAAACTACAGGCATTAAGTTAGAAGCTACAACAGTACTGAGAGCTGAACACACAGAGACTTTCAGAAAACGCCTTTCTCTCCAGTCTCCTGCACAGTGAGACGTGAGATGAGTCTTTCAGGGGGAGAACGGGGGTTGTCAGGGGTTGGCTGTGGTCAGCGAGACGTCACTGCTACCCACTTGGAGGTGGAGGGGCACCCTTTTAACACGGCTCCAGAAAAGGGCCATTTTCAGCATGTTAAAACTGACAAAGGAAACGTAAATCAGCATGGCATGGTCTAACTTGGCGCAGCCCATGATTCATTTTATAATGAAAAGCTAATCTCTCTCATCTGAACTGAGAGCTTTCTCCATTTCATTCTAGTGCCAGCAGCTGCAACTGCAAGTGTGCATGAGGTTATGGAGACATATCACTGTTATGTTATTAAACATACATGACTGAAAGGAAAAACTATGCACAATATTGCCTTTGGCAATATCTTTGGGTCAACTCTCCTCTCAAACCTCAGTGGTATCTGCAAGTCTCAAGAGGGGGTTCTTACAGGGTTCAGGAGGACAGTGAGGAATAGTTCTCCTCCTCTGATGCTCTTGTCCAGCTCCTTGGAGCCTCCCGGGTATTCATTATAGAAGATGGTATGGGTGAACAGACCACAGGTCTGCCGAGGCAACACCTAAAACACACACAGAGGTCATTAGTTGTTTGTATATTTGTAAGAGAATGTGTAACTCGAGTTAGATAGAATTGAATGTTAAATCATATTAGAAAATAATATGAGATGAAAATATCTGATAACTACACATGGAAGAGAAAATAAGACACATAGCAGCGGCTAGCACTCTTCAGTTATATTGGCTCATTACTGAGCCAGTATAACTGAAGAGTGCTAGCCGCTAGCTGTTAGCCGCTAACGGCTAATGGTGATTTCTGTCCATTCATATTGTACAGTAGAAAACATGTTTTATGTTCAAGTACATTGATTTAGCTGACATATATGAGTTTAAGTGAAATTTTTACACACTTGAATGTTTTGTGATGTTTAAAGCACATTCATTATACATTTAATGTTTATTTGAATAATTTTAAGTGCCTTAACCTGTGCCTTGTAAGCACATTAATCTGCACCTGTGTCAATTATTAAAATGGTTGATGCATGTAACTATAGCCTGCTCTAGCATGGTACAGTATACAAAGTACATATTTTTGGTGTTGGTGTAGGCATTGTATGCTAATCGCCATGTGAAAAAGGGAATACTTTGATTTTTCAACTGAGAGGTTATTTTAGTAACTGGGGTTCTATGAAACCTGAGATTATTGTGTTGTTTGTAATGAGATTTTGTAATTACTGATATTCATTCGCTATAATTGTTACTCTTTGGATAATATAAAGTATAATGAAAGAATTTGACCACTGTAAATATATTCTAGCTTTCATTTATGGTCCACTGTTTAGATTAGAATCTTGAATGAGAGTTCTGACCTTACTCATTATAGGTCAGGTTTTTTGGACCCACCTGGAGTTTGAGCCTGGATCCTGTTGGAAGTTTGATGGCGAGCTACAGCCCGATGGAACAACATTAAAGACTCAACTGCATGCAGAAGACTGAAATCCTGGACTTCAAGTACAGTGTCCTCACACACACTAGTGATGCATCATACACCGCTCCATAGTGGTATGAACAAGCTATCTAATGGTTCTGGTAACGTGTGGGACACAAGGACTGAGTTCAATTCAGTAACTAAAGTAACTGAAGGACATTGAAATCTTATTGAAACTTGTTTATTGGACAATTTGAGTTGTGTTTATTTCTTTGATTACCCGGGTAATTTATTTAAACCTGTAAACCTTAAACTCGTTGGTCACTGAGGTTTCCCTCATTTACAGGGTCGACGAGTTTACAACAGCAACAAAGCATAAATACAATTACAGTGAAAAACAATCACAAGGCGATTTACAAAAGTCAGACACCATACATTTAAAATCAGCAAGAGAGGGTATATTCTCCAGCCCCAAAGCGTGTTGGAGAATATTCCAAGAGTTTGGAGCGTCAAAAGAAAAAGCTGATTTACCAAGCTCTGAATGTACAAAAGGGACCTTAAGAAACATCAAACCACTGGATCGAGTTGAGTAAGATCCAGAGTGCCATTCCAGTAGGGATGAAATGTATGGGGGCTGCTTACGTCTGTAATATTTGTAGGATAGCAGTTGGTTTCAGGTAAGCTAACTGGAATAAATTGGCAGAAAATAGCTATGTTATTTATTCTGTGACCGTTAAAAGAGGTTCCTGGTGAGTGGTGAGGCACGAGTGGGTGTATAGAGCACATGTCCCCACCAGTTAACGTTACCTTTCATTAGCTGATAGCTAGTTTAGCTCATGTTAGCTAACAGGCTGCAACTGTGGTGTTTTCATTTTATTTTCCCTAATTGATGTTATCTCCGTATCTGGTTATCGTGAGCACTCATTTTGGGTTAAAGTGGAAGTGCCCGGAGCTGCCACCCGTGGTCCTGGGCAGGGCTCGAGACTTGGGATCCACTCACCTATGGTCCTGCCCGGGCCTGACCTCTGCGGCCCCCCGGCATGACCTCCGTGGCCTGGATGGATGCTCAAGTGTGGCTGAGAGGAGCGGAGAGGACTGCGGAGGTCAGGCCCGGGCGGGCCGACACTGTGTATCCCAGAACGGGTGCTCAAGTGTGGGTGAGAGGAGCGGAGAGGACCACGAAGGTCAAATAGTGAAATTTAAGGATGCCTTTGTCTTCGATATGTTGTTAATATGATTTTATGGGCAATTTATCAGTCGAGGTCTCCTCCTCTGCAAAGCAAACTGACCCGGTGGCTACAGGTAATAGCGCAATTTTGAAACCACTGGTTTTCTGAGATGAAGGACTGATTGTTGAGCTGCTGTTAACAGTTAACAGAGTTAACGGATCCCGTTATTTTACTGTTTCATCACTAAATAAAGCAGAGTGACGGACCCAAAGCCTTCAATCTGGCTAAAATACAGCTGAAATGCTAACAAAAAATAAAAAAATAAAAAATACAGTGGTGAAGCTGGGATTTGTTTCTTGAAGTTATGTGCTCGTCTTTTCTGTCTCTTGCAGGCAGCCAGGAGAAGCGGACTGGCCATCAGATATTGTTTGTGGAAAATTGAAAATAAAGCTTGTCAAATTGACTTTTGTCTCTTCATTGTGCACACTTAGACACGAAATAGGCTATGGTAACAGTCAAGCTAGTTTTGAATGTTAGCATTGATTTCTCACATTGAATGGTGAAATATTTGTAGTTTGAAAGGTCCAACCTAAATGAATAAAGGTCGTAGTTAACGAAGCATATGAATATTAATGAAGGAGCGCCCACTGAGCACAACTTCTTTTGTTGATCGTTTGAACATCGCGTGGTGGTCATTTTCAATTAAATTAACGCTCTAAACTTGATAAATCGGGCCGACATCGGCCAGGTGTGCTATCTGGGGTGAGTGCTGATACAGAGTATAACATCACTGGGACATGTAACAGTAAAATCACTCTGCTCACAGGTGTTATAAATACAACAGTTAATTAACCAACAGTCACATTCGCTACATTGACGCAAACTGACACTATAGCATTACACCAAGAAGATGGATATGTTCCCCAAAATTACATTTGAATTAAATTATGAGTGGTCGTCATGAGAGGACGAGGAAAAGGAAAGCCAGGACTCTTATGTGCAGACCTCCAGGTGTGTTTGAATCTGGCTGTGCCAACATCCAGGTTTGCTAACGTTTCATCAGCCGAACTGGACGAAGTTACACAGTTGCATATCAATGTAAATACAAAGTAGTTTGTGAGTTCCTGCCGTGTGTCAGACCGATAAATAGAGCATCTATCTATCTATCGCTCTGGCGTGGGTGCTGCGTTGCCTGGCAACAGACCAGGGGAACTGGGGTTTTTTCGCAGAGCTACATAACATACTTAATTTATTTCATTTCCTTACTCAGCATTGCTGTTTAAGCTGTTGTTGAACTGTTGTATAAAAGCAATATCACACTTGAGGTTGTGACGTTGTACTGTATATCATCACGGCTGTAATTGTCTTTGCCTGCGAGCTCGTGCCATAGTGCCCATGACCGAATCACAGCCGTGACAATATACAGCACTCCCTCTCGTGAGATATTGCTTTGATATATATATATATATATATATATATATATATATATATATATATATATATATATATATATACACAGTACAGGCCAAAAGTTTGGACACACCTTCTCATTCAATGCGTGTTCTTTATTTTCATGACTATTTACATTGTAGATTCTCACTGAAGGCATCAAAACTATGAATGAACACATGTGGAGTTATGTACTTAACAAAAAAAGGTGAAATAACTGAAAACATGTTTTATATTCTAGTTTCTTCAAAATAGCCACCCTTTGCTCTGATTACTGCTTTGCACACTCTTGGCATTCTCTCCATGAGCTTCAAGAGGTAGTCACCTGAAATGGTTTCCACTTCACAGGTGTGCCTTATCAGGGTTAATTAGTGGAATTTCTTGCTTTATCAATGGGGTTGGGACCATCAGTTGTGTTGTGCAGAAGTCAGGTTAATACAAAGCCCTATTGGACAACTGTTAAAATTCATATTATGGCAAGAACCAATCAGCTAACTAAAGAAAAACGAGTGGCCATCATTACTTTAAGAAATGAAGGTCAGTCAGTCCGGAAAATTGCAAAAACTTTAAATGTGTCCCCAAGTGGAGTCGCAAAAACCATCAAGCGCTACAACGAAACTGGCACACATGAGGACCGACCCAGGAAAGGAAGACTGAGAGTCACCTCTGCTTCTGAGAATAAGTTCATCCGAGTCACCAGCCTCAGAAATCGCAAGTTAACAGCAGCTCAGATCAGAGACCAGATGAATGCCACACAGAGTTCTAGCAGCAGACCCATCTCTAGAACAACTGTTAAGAGGAGACTGCGCGAATCAGGCCTTCATGGTCAAATAGCTGCTAGGAAACCACTGCTAAGGAGAGGCAACAAGCAGAAGAGATTTGTTTGGGCCAAGAAACACAAGGAATGGACATTAGACCAGTGGAAATCTGTGCTTTGGTCTGATGAGTCCAAATTTGAGATCTTTGGTTCCAACCGCCGTGTCTTTGTGAGACGCAGAAAAGGTGAACGGATGGATTCCACATGCCTGGTTCCCACTGTGAAGCATGGAGGAGGAGGTGTGATGGTGTGGGGTGTTTTGCTGGTGACACTGTTGGGGATTTATTCAAAATTGAAGGCACACTGAACCAGCATGGCTACCACAGCATCCTGCAGCGACATGCCATCCCATCCGGTTTGCGTTTAGTTGGACGATCATTTATTTTCAACAGGACAATGACCCCAAACACACCTCCAGGCTGTGTAAGGGCTATTTGACCAAGAAGGAGAGTGATGGAGTGCTGCGGCAGAAGACCTGGCCTCCACAGTCACCGGACCTGAACCCAATCGAGATGGTTTGGGGGTGAGCTGGACCGCAGAGTGAAGGCAAAGGGGCCAACAAGTGCTAAACACCTCTGGGAACTCCTTCAAGACTGTTGGAAAACCATTTCAGGTGACTACCTCTTGAAGCTCATGGAGAGAATGCCAAGAGTGTGCAAAGCAGTAATCAGAGCAAAGGGTGGCTATTTTGAAGAAACTAGAATATAAAACGTGTTTTCAGTTATTTCACCTTTTTTTGTTAAGTACATAACTCCACGTGTTCATTCATAGTTTTGATGCCTTCAGTGAGAATCTACAATGTAAATAGTCATGAAAATAAAGAAAACGCATTGAATGAGAAGGTGTGTCCAAACTTTTGGCCTGTACTGTATATATATATATATATATACACACACACACACACACACACACACACACACACATATATATATATATGTATATATATATATATAAAATGGATAATAGTGAGCCGATGAAAAATAACTCCTGACAGGGGAAGAGGGTGGGAGTGGATGAACCCGGTAAAAGAGTACCCGCCCGGACGGGACGCTCTAAAACTAAACCGAGTGTGCCCACAAGGAGGCAGGGATCATTTCACTGGTCAACAGTAAATCTGGTGTTGTATTGGTTGGGGGATTTTGACAGGGTTGTTACACAAAAGAATCCAAGCGCAGGGCAGAAATCAGAGCAGAAATTCCACAGAAACAGTTTGAGCGCAAGGAGAAAAGCCGAAGCTCAAGCAGGAAATCTGTGCGAGCAACATGGTACCTGAGTGTGAGCAACATGGTATCTGAGTGCGAACACACAGTCTGAGCAGAAACAGAGTAGATCCAAGCGCAAGCAGAGGCTATTTGAGTGCAAGAGCAGGGTTTTTGAACGTGAAATCAATAAATAATGCTTTCAAACTGATAGACCACTCTCTTGAATGAAGATAGGGATAAAGCTCCATAGCATCAGAGTTTCATGCAAACCTGATAGTAGAGTATAACTATGGTGCCGCCTTACAGACATTAGAGTCCCTTTTGCTCTATAGTCACCCATTGTCAGACGATCCTGATGTCACATACACAGCCCTGGCTGGTGTCTACACACATAAGGTAGGGGGCAATGTCACATAGACTTACCTGGATACACTGAAAGGAATAGCCAAGCTGAGTGGGAAAGAGTTTGAAGAGGTGTTGAAGGAGGTGATGTCACAGATAGGAATCCATTGAAGGTACTGAGCCCAGTGAACAATGCACTTCGCCTCAACACACAGAGAGTCCTGAGCAGGCCACAGAACTCAGCCAACATGAGATCCCCCCACAGCTGTCAGCTAATGCTCCTTCTCCCATTAAGCTTGGTCTGCCTGATCAGAGCACAGCATTTGCTCCTTCCCCCAGGTCAAAGACATCTATGACTCTAAGCTCCAATGAGCTCAATCCACCTGAAGTGCAAAAGATGGCGTTCCCATGTCGACTTGATGATGAAAGACGTCAGCATCTCTGATCTTGAAAACACTCGTAAGATCCTCGAAAGCCTTCTTGCCCCAGCCTCCGATGTTATCAGACATCTTAGTCCTGAGGCTCCACCTACCGCATATCTGCAAATGTTTTGCATATTGTTGCCAACTGTGAGTCTGATGCAAATCCAGCCTTAGTGGCAGCAAAAAGAAAAGAACTGAGAGAATGACAATGGGAATAACAGAACGTCCCTACATCTTCTTTAAACTGAAGTCAGTTCCTGTCGAGGGACAGACAAGAACTGACGATAGCCAACCATGTCCCATTGGAAACAAACTTAAAGTGACTGCCAGAAACCGTGCCACACTAAAAGGGTCTCACACAAAAGATAGCCACTTCAAGTTACCCAAAGGCTTAATAGGTACAAAGAGCACAGCACAAGTGGAGATAGAGGGAAGCCCTGTCAACTGCTTACTCGACACAGGCTCACAGGTGACCACGATTCCTCAATCATTCTTTCAGCAACACTCTGAGTATCAGATCAAGCCACTTCATGACTTGCTAGAAGTCGAGGGAGCCAATGGTCAGTCTGTACCTTACCTGGGATCAGTGTTGAGTAAGGGTTACTTTAAAAGTAATCAAAGTACGTTACTGCGTTACTTTTTAAAAAAGTAACCAGTTACTTTACTGCGTTACTCTCTGAGTAAAGGAACTCAATTACTTTAAAAGTACTTCCAATGTTACTCCCTGAGAAAAGTAACTCAAGCACTTTTAAAGTACTTTTGAGTATTCTACATTTCCTATTGGGCAATGGACCACAGGGCACTAAGCCTACATTTTTTTGTCTTCAAAATTAAAGTTATGGACCACTTGCCCTTCACTGAGATCCAATTCTCCCATCACAGCCGTCACTTTGACCAGTAGAAACACAGAACGATCTGCTGCCGTAGACAACTGTATGACAACAACACCCCGGCAATTTTAATTTCCTCTAGGGATGTTACCACACAGAGTAAAAGGGGGAAATGATGGTGTGAATCAGCAGAGGCACTTTGTCAACCCGCTGAGTTAACATTACTGTCATTAGCATCAAGCTAGCAAACAATGGTACATCCTCACGGTCGGACATAAAGTAATAACATTAACAAATAGCGGCGGGGCTTTTACTCACCACAACTGCAGAGGCTACCAGCTTCATTTGAAACAAACTACATTATAGGTCCGTTATTTATTAATCCCCTCTGTGTGTTTATATATTTACTTTTTATCCGCTCTGTTGCCTTTATAAAAGTTAACATATCGCACCGTAATTTCAAACTCAACACTTGTTTCAAATTAAAAGCCCCTTGATAACCTCGGCTGAGAAAATCCTTCCATTTTCTAAATAGGCTTTTATTCTGAAACATTTGTCAGAACTTCCTGTGGAACATACAGTAGCTTGATAGTTTACGTGTGGCGCTTCAAATATAGCTCCTGCCATCTGCTGACGTTTTTAGGTGAATACAACAACATGTCAGCTGGCACATGAACAGACACAGTCCTGGCAGTGACTCAAATAATAGTGAAAGTAATAAAAACAGGACAAGAATAACCCGATGACATCACACACACCGTGAAAGACGACCGGGGATAATTGGTGAGTACCAGCGTGTAGCATGTACCAGGCATAATGCAAGTCCTGAGTCTGAAATATGTCTGTCAGCGAGTCCTACTCCACCTATTTAGACTCCACCGTAGACAACGGCAGCATTTCTCCGACCACGTAGCGAGCCACAAGCTCCGTGGCTTCTTTCAGACTGATAGGTTTAACGTTATCTCCATTATTAGAACCAAACGACAGCCGTTGCTGTTTAGGAGCTGAAGGACCAGTGTTCTAAAAGTAACAGAAGTAACTGATGTCTTGTTTGAAAATGTACTTAAGTATCTGATTACTCAAACAGCAAACTAACGCGTTAGGTTACTCGTTACTGCAAAAAGTAATCAAAGTACTCTAACGCGTTATATCCAACTCTGCCTGGGATACATCGAGCTAAGTGTCACTTTTCCAAAAGAGTGTGTTGGAGTTGACACAGAGGTACCAACACTTGCTCTAGTAGTCCCTCGTGTCACTGTGAAGGGGTTCACTACTGAGAAGTCTGTAGTCTTGGAACACCCTTCTTTGTCCTCTTTACCAGGTGGGCTGCTGGTGAAAACTTGTCTCATTGATCTGCCTGCTAAACAGCCATACAAAGTACCAGTTGTACTCACCAACGAGTCTGAACATGATGTTGTCATCCCCCAGAGGTGTGTTATTGGTGAGCTCAGTGCCTTTCAGAGTGTTCTCTCCCAAGAGCATAGTGTGGTTACCCCAAGATCAGACTCCGCTCAGAGGTCCAATCTGAAGTTCAACCTTGATGACTCTCCCGCCCCTACTGAGTGGAAGGAGCGCATCACACAAAAGTTGAACAGCATTCCAGAAGTTTTCGCTCAGAACGACCTTGACTTCGGAAGAACTGGACAAGTGAAGCACCAAATTAGGCTCTCAAATGAGACGCCCTTTAAACACAGAGCCCGCCCCATTCACCCTCACGATTGGGAAGCTGTCCGTAAGCACCAGCTAGAATTCCTTCAAGCTGGAGTGATACGTGAGTCTGAATCGCCATTCTCTTCGCCTATCGTAGTAGTTTGAAAGAAGAATGGAGAAGTCCACCTCTGTATTGATTACAGAAAGCTGAACCTCCAGACTGTAAAGGACGCTTACGCACTCCCAAACTTGGAGGAGACATTCTCCACCCTCACTGGGTCCAGATGGTTCTCAGTTCTCGACTTGGTGGTATTGCTGACGTATTGCGGTAAGCGAGTTGTGTCATTTCCGGTGTTTATGTGACAGCGTCTCTGTACTGCTCTGGTGAATTCTACTAGCCTGCTTTAACACCTACTTCAAGTCTTAACCCACACCAGTTCTGTTCAAGCACTTATAGCTCTCCTCCTTTTTACAACTTCCCTGCTAATCTCTTAGCTGTTGTTTGCACGTTACTAACCTTGGTAGCTACATTAGCTTTAGAGTTAGTGATGGCTTCTCCCTCTGCTCTTTCTTGCTTGGTGTGCCAAATGTTTAGCTATGCCTCTGCCTCCTTTAGCGACAGTGGTAATTGTAACAAATGTAGCTTATTTGCTGCGTTGGAGGCGAGGCTTAGTGAACTAGAAGCGTGGCTCCGCACCATGGAAAACCATTCAGTAGCTGCGGTAGTTAGCCAGCCCCCTGTAGCCAGTACGGAGCCACATAGCATAGCCTCCGCTAGCGGTCCTCCGGTAACATCCGTTCAGCCGGGAAGTTGGGTAACCGTTCGCCAGAGGCATAGTTCCAAGCTGAGGCTCACGGCTCACCACCAGCCTGTTCACGTTTCCAACCGCTTTTCCCCACTCAGCGACACACCCGCTGAGGACAAAACTCTGGTTATTGGCAGCTCTATTCTGAGGAACGTGAAGTTAGCAACACCAGCGGCCATAGTCAAATGTATCCCTGGGGCCAGAGCGGGCGACATTAAATCAAATTTAAAACTGCTGGCTAAAGCTAAATGTAGATTCAGTAAGATCGTTATTCACATGGGCGGCAATGATACCCGGTTACGTCAATTGGAGGTCACTAAAATTAATATTGCCTCGGTATGTGAATATGCAAAAACGATGTCGGACTCCGTAGTTTTCTCTGGACCCCTCCCAAATCTGACCAGTGATGACACGTTGAGCCGCATGTCATCATTTAATCACTGGCTGTCCACGTGGTGTCCAGCAAACAATGTGGGTTTCATTAATAATTGGCAAACTTTCTGGGGAAAACCTGGTCTTATTAGGAAAGATGGCATTCATCCCACTTTGGATGGAGCTGCTCTCATTTCTAGGAACCTGGCAAATTTCATTAGTAATTCAAATCTCTGACAACTCAGAGTTGAGATCAGGACTCAGAGTCGCAGTCCTATACACTTCTCTGAGCTTCTAGTTCAGTTACCCAGCCATAGTTTTCATAGTTTTATACAAATGGTGTCTAGATTATTTAAATCCAAAATTAAACAAAGAGGAGTTGTGCATAACAACCTCATAAAAATTAAAACCTCTTCTGTGACAGAAAGACAAAACAGGAGAATTAAATGCGGACTGTTAAATATCAGGTCTCTATCGTCTAAAGCTAGTAATGTTAGAAATGCATTAATTTCAGATAATCATATTGATTTACTCAGTCTCACCGAAACCTGGCTGTGTCCAGATGAATATGTTAGTCTAAATGAATCCAGTCCTCCCAGTCATAATAATACCCACATTCCTCGAGACAGCAGCCGAGGAGGGGGAGTTGCAGCCATTTTTAACTCTAGTCTGTTAATCAGCCCTAAACCTAAACTAGATTATAATTCATTTGAAAGCCTCGTTCTTAGTCTTTTACATCCGACCTGGAAAACCTCGCAGCCACTTTTATTTGTTGAAGTGTACTGTGCTCCTGGCCCGTATTCTGAATTTGTTTCTGAATTATCAGAGTTTTGATCCAGTTTAGTTCTTAAATCAGATAAAGTTATTATTGTAGGCGATTTTAACATTCATGTCGACGTTGATAATGACTCCCTGGCTACCGCATTTATCTCATTATTAGACTCCATTGGCTTCAGTCAGGGTGTACATGAACCCACTCACTGTTTTAACCATACCCTCGAACTAGTTCTGACGAATGGAATTGAAATTGATAACCTAACAGTCTTTCCACAGAATCCCTCGCTATTGGATCATTATTTGATTATTTTTGATTTCTTTTTACTCGAATACACGCCACTCAGCAACAGTTACTATACTAGATGTTTATCAGATAGTGCTGTCACAGAATTTAAGGAAATGATTACTCCGTCGTTAAATTCAATACCAAGTCCTTCGGTAACAGAGGTTTCCCGTGCCGACTTTAACCTCTCCCGAATTGATCATCTTGTTGATAGCTCCGTAGGCTCGCTGCGAACACCACTCGACTCTGTAGCTCCTCTTAAAAAGAAGTTAACAACGCAAAGAAAGTTCGCTCCTCGGTATAACTCTCAAACCCGTAAGTTAAAACAAATATCGCGAAAATCTGAAAGGAATTGGCGATTAACCAAACTGGAAGAATCTCATTTAACCTGGACAGACAGTCTCAAAACCTATAAGATGGGCCTCCACAATGCCAGAGCAAACTATTACTCAGCATTAATAGAAGAAAACAAGAACAACCCCAGGTTTCTTTTCAGCACTGTAGCCAGGCTGACTGAGAGTCAAAGCTCTATTGAGCCTTGTATTCCTTTAGCCCTTAGCAGTAATGATTTTATGAGCTTTTTTTAATGACAAAATTCTAACTATTAAAGGCAAAATTCATGACCTCCTGTCCTCAGATAGTACCTATCTAACCTCAAACACAGCTTTAAGACCTAATATATATTTAGACTGCTTCTCCCCAATTTCTCTTAAAGAATTGACCGCAGTGATTTCTTCATCTAAATCATCAACATGTCTCTTAGACCCCATCCCAACTAGGCTACTTAAGGAGGTCTTACCTTTAGTTAACACTCATATATTAGATATGATCAATATATCCTTATTAACAGGCTATGTACCACAGTCTTTTAAGGTAGCTGTAATTAAACCTTTCCTAAAAAAGCCCACCCTGGATCCAGAGGTGTTAGCCAACTATAGACCAATATCTAATCTTCCCTTTCTTTCAAAGATTCTTGAGAAAGTAGCCGCAGACCAGCTGTGTGATTTTCTCCATGATAATAATTTATTTGAGAAATTTCAGTCAGGATTTATAGTGTATCATAGCACTGAGACAGCACTAGTTAAAATTACAAATTATCTTCTGATTGCTTCAGACAAAGGACTCATCTCTCTACTTGTTTTATTAGATCTTAGTGCAGCGTTTGACACAATTGACCATCAAATTCTGCTACAGAGACTGGAACACTTAATTGGCCTGAAAGGTTTTGCACTAAGCTGGTTTAAATCTTATTTATCTGATCGTTTTCAGTTTGTTCACGTTCATAATGAATCATCCTTACGTACTAAAGTTTCTTTTGGAGTTCTGCAAGGTTCTGTGCTGGGACCAATCCTATTTACTCTATATATGCTTCCTTTAGGTAACATCATTAGAAATCACTCTGTAAATTTCCATTGTTATGCGGATGATACACAGTCGTATTTATCTATGAAGCCAGAAGAAAGTAATCAATTAACTAAACTTCATAATTGCCTTTAAGACATAAAAACCTGGATGAGCACCAATTTCCTGATGTTAAATTCAGACAAAACTGAAGTTATTGTTCTTGGACCCAAACAATTCAGAGACTCTTTATCTGATGACATAGTTTCTCTAGATGTCATTGCTCTGGCCTCTAGCACTACCATAAGAACCCTCGGAATAACATTTGATCAAGATTTGTCTTTTAATTCTCATTCAAAACAAACCTCACGGACTGCATTTTTTCATCTACGTAATATTGCGAAAATTAGGCCTATCCAGACCCGAAAAGATGCAGAAAAATTGGTCCACGCTTTTGTTACCTCAAGGCTGGATTACTGTAACTCTCTATTATCTGGTAGCTCTAGTAAGTCCTTAAAAACTCTCCAGCTAATTCAGAATGCAGCGGCACGTGTACTAACAGGAACTAAGAAACATGATCATATTTCTCCTGTTTTAGCTTCTCTGCACTGGCTCCCTGTAAAATCCAGAATTGAATTTAAAATCCTACTGTTAACTTATAAAGTTCTAAATGGTCAAGCTCCGTCATATCTTAGAGAGCTCATAGTGCCATATAATCCTACCAGAACTCTGCGCTCTGAGAACACAGGGTTACTCGTGGTCCCTAAAGTCTCCAAAAGTAGATCAGGAGCCAGAGCCTTCAGCTATCAGGCTCCTCTCCTGTGGAATCATCTTCCCGCTGCAGTCCGGCGGGCAGACACCGTCTCCACAATTAAGACTAGACTTAAGACTTTCCTCTTTGATAAAGCTTATAGTTAGGGCTGGCTCAGGCTTGCCCTGTACCAGCCCCTAGTTAGGCTGACTTAGGCCTAGTCTCCGGAGGACCCCCTATAATACACCGGGCACCTTCTCTCCTTCTCTCTCTCTCTCTCTCGTATCCTATTACTGCATCTTGCTTACTCAGCCATTCTGCATGTCACTAACTCGGCTTCTTCTCCGGAGCCTTTGTGCTCCACTGTCTCGCAGGTTAACTCGTATTGCAGCAGTGCCTGGATAGTGTGACGTGTGTGGTTGTGCTGCTGCCATGATCCTGCCAGATGATCCCTGCTGCTGCTGTTATCATTAGTCATACTTCTACTGTTATTAAACACATATTATTGTCACACATGTATACTATCAGATATTAGTATATTATTATTAATTATAATATTATTACTTTCATTAATGTTGTTGTGAGCTACTGCCATTACCGTCTGTCCTGCATTTCTCTCTGTCTCTCTCTCTGTCTCATTGTGTCATACGGTTTACTGTTAATTTATTATGTTGATCTGTTCTGTACGACATCTATTGCTCATCTGTCCGTCCTGGAAGAGGGATCCCTCGTCAGTTGCTCTTCCTGAGGTTTCTACCGTTTTTTTCCCCCGTCAAAGGTTTTTGTTGGGGGAGTTTTTCCTTATCCGCTGTGAGGGTCCTAAGGACAGAGGGATGTCGTATGCTGTAAAGCCCTGTGAGGCAAATTGTGATTTGTGATATTGGGCTTTATAAATAAAATTGATTGATTGATTGATTGATTAAAATCTGGGTACTATCAGATTGAGGTCGAAGAGTCAGACAAACCCAAGACAGCTTTTGTTTGTCCCATGGGGTTTTGGGAATTTAACCGTATGTTGCAAGGCGTTACGAATGCCCCAAGTACATTCCAGCGTCTTATGGAGAAATGTATGGGCGACATGAACTTAAAGGAAGTTCTTGTGTTCCTCAACGACATCATCGTTTTCTCCAAGACGTTGGAAGAACATGAGACAAGATTGATGCGAGTGTTGACCCGGCTGAAAGAATACGGCGGAGTCTTTCAGACGTCAGTCAAGTATCTGGGACATATAGTGTCTCAAAATGGAGTTGAAACTGACCCTGAAAAAGTGGGAGCCCTGAAAACATGGCCAAAACCCCAAGGTTTGAAAGAACTGAGATCTTTTGTCGGGTTTTCAGGGTACTACAGGCAATTTATAAAAGGCTATTCCAGTATAGTCAAGCCCCTCACTGACTTGACCTCTAGCTATCCACCACTGCACAAGGACACCAAGTGCAAGATGAAAACTCACCAGTACCATGATCCAAAAAAAGCCCTTTGGTGAACGATGGACTTCCGCCTGTGAGCTTGCATTCCACACCATCATGGAGAAGCTCACAACGACCCTGGTCCTTGGTTTCGCTGACCCTAAGTTGCTGTCCGTGCTTCATACTGATGCTAGCACCACCGAGCTTGGGGCAGCCTTATACCAAGAACAAGAGAGTTGTAAGACAGTGATTGCTTACGCCAGCAGGGGGCTGTCCCGAAGTGAATCATGGTACCCAGCCCACAAACTGGAATTTTTGGCTTTAAAGTGGGCAGTAGTGGAAAAGTTCAGTGATTACCTGTATGGGAGCCAGTTCACTGTCATAACCGACAGTAATCCTCTGACATACTGTATATTCTCACAACAGCAAAGGTGGACGCCACCAGCTATAGGTGGCTGGCAGCCCTCTCTACGTTTACCTTCAAGTTCCAATACCGTGCAGGCAAACAGAACGGTGACGCAGAAGGTCTCTCTAGAAGAGCCCATGGGGAGCTGTCAAATGATCTGGGCCCAGTATTTCAAAACTTGTAATCCGGATCAGAATAATCCGGATAATGAAATCCTCCTTTTCTCAGTCAGGGATCAAGGTGATCCTGCTGACTTTGTCTGGGTATTTCAAAACACTGGCAGGGTGGATCACTTTGATCCCAATCCGACTGGATACGGATTTCCAAATCTCACGACTCCGCCCCCGGATCTGAAACGTTTCCCCTTTGGGGGCGTGGCTTTCAGATTATGACCAGCCGTGCTCTGTCTCCACGGCGGAACACTTCACGAAAGGAGCAGTTGGTAGCACAGCTTTCGCATCAAAATGTAAGTATACCGTTGTCTAATGTGTAGCGTTTTTAAGAGCATACGAAGGCCACTCACCATCTCATGTGAGCCAGCTATTTGAATTGTCACCTACTTAAAACGTGGGCGTACCGAACCCTAATTGAGCCGAGGTCATGCTAACGGTAGCTAACGCGGCTCCATTGACTTGCATGTTAAGTAGCTAGCAGGCTAGCGAGGTAGCTGACTTTGTTGATATATTTTGCGGTCTACGGTTTAATTCAAAAGGTAATTAACCAGAAGTACATCATATATCAACTCTTTAAACACCAACCTGTTCCGAGTTTAACGTTATGTTATTGCCAACGCAGCAGACCTTTTTATTTTTGTGTGCAGAGCAGACTGCTGCAGTATTGGAAAAACACACAGTACTACTATGAATGATGCGGTTCATTCAGAAGTGTCAGAGGATTGAGTTTGGGTATGCTACAGTAATGCTGGTGATATGCTTTTCTGTAACGTTTTAAACAATTTCTCTGACTATTGTGGATTCCTGACAGTGATAAAGATATGCTCATACACACTCTACTTCTACTTTCAGAATACACTCACACCCATGGACCACTCTGCAATGCCACTGCTAATCAAGACAACAGGTCGAGTGCTGGAAATCCCTGGAAATGTATCCCCTTATGTGGAAGGCTCCCACTAAACATATAGCACTATAGCATCTGATTTGATGAAGTAAAATAATAAGTTTGTACACACAAACACTTTCTGAAATACATTGCTGCATGTCATTAAATCACAGTCAAGCACTTCCCAGGCATTTACAAGGTGCATTTTCAAGCTTATCTAAATCAAGTAAAATGTGCCTTCATTAAATCAGCAGCATGAAAATATACATTGAACGTGCTTAAATGTGATTATCCTGTGAAGTGAGGACATATGTGAAGTGAGACATACAGCAATGTCTTGCAGGACATAGTTGAGCTATCACTCCCCCCCCCCCCCCTCAAACATATGATGTAACACTGGAAAAATGCAAGTGCACACATATCAGAGTTCAACCATTTAATTGGAAAAATAAAGATTAACCATGGCATTCCGCATGGCTCTTCCAGCAGGACCATCAGGCTGCAGTGGTGGTGGTGGTGGCAGGTCAAGGCCTTCTGCGCAGGGAGGAGGTCCATCGATGAGAGGTTCCTGTAGTGGCACTCTCCTTGTTTGTGCTAGGTTATGTAGGACAATGCAGGCACATATGATGTGACAGGCTTTCTGTGGCTCCACACGGAGATAGTTCAGGCAGGCAAATCTGCGTTTTATCACGCCATTCAGGCGCTCAATTGTCCCTCTTGTTGTGGCATGGATGTTGTTGTACCTCTGCTGGGAGTCATTGGTGATGGTAGCAAAAGGGGTCAACAGCCAGGGTAGAAGGGGGTAACCGCTGTCACCCAAGAGGATGCCATCTGGGGCAGTCTGTTGGAGCTTCTGGTAGAGGTGGCTCTCCCTCAAAATACGGGCATCATGTACAGACCCAGGCCATCTCACAACACAGTTCGTGATAACAAGGTCAGCATTCCCCACAAGCTGGACGTTGATGCTGTGCCGGCCCTTCCTGTTCACATACTCCCATTCCCTGGTATGTGGTGCCTGAATATGCACATGGGTGCAGTCAATCACACCAATAGTGTTTGGCATCCCCCCCAATGAGAAAAACTTCCTCTTGGTTCTCGCTATCTCCTCTTCATTTTCAGGCCATTTCACATATTGACCCAGAAGACCGGTAAGGGCAGATGACACCGAATGCACCACACGGCCCACTGTTGCTTTTGTCACCCCCAGTCCATCCCCAATCACCTCAAAGAAGGAACCACATGCATAATAACGCAGAGCCATCAGTACCTGCTCCTCCACACTCAAGGCATGGCTCCTCAGAGTGGCACGTTCAAGGTGAGGATGAAGAATATTGCAGATGAGAGCAATATCCTCTTGCCCAAGTCTGTATCGTGCATAAAGCTCATCATTGGAGTATTGCTCGAGCAGGTTGGGGCGTTGAGCATATTTCCTTGGATTGTACCTTCTCCTTTGTTGTCTGTATCGGTGTACAACTGCAGCCATTGTACCAGCAATTCCTCTTCCTTCTCATGCAAAAGGAACTCCTCTTCTTCTTCTTCTTCTTCAGTGTTTTACAGCAGGTGGCATCCATAGTGTTGCATTTCTGCCATCTTCTGGTTGGTTGAGAACCATTCTTGCTCAGAGAACCCTATTGAAGCACCTCCCACTCAACCTGTGCTACTGTCACACCTGAAGGTAATTTTGCTGGATTGGTATAAAAGGGTTACCTGTGCACCTACCTCCAGACAACATGGAGGGCCAAAGGAGTAAGGGGTTGAACTTTACAACTGCTGAAACACATGCATTATTGGATGGGGTTCGCACAAACTATGAATGTTTGTTTGGCACTTTCAGTACCCCAGGCCAGAGCAATGTTTCAGCAAGACTAAAGAGCGAGATTTGGGCCAACATTACAGCACAGGTTAATGCTACTGGCAGTGGTCAATTCCGGTCTGTTGAACAGGTGAAACTGCGGTGGAAGAACCTGAAACAGAAGGCCACCAAGGACCACTCAGAGGCGAAGAACCCACAAACTGGGAACAAGCCCTACAAAGGTGAGACTTCAGTGCCTATTTTTTAGATTATGTCTACGAAGTGAAATATTGAGTATGTAGTAAGTATCAAATTGTCACCAATTTAAGCTGTAAAAAACCCTGGAGCTGACAAACAAATACGGCAACTGGCTGCACAGCCTTATTGGGTTTACTGAACTTCAGGACTTGTTACTGCACACACAACTAAGGGCCCCGAAGTTGAGTAAACTCAATGAGGCTGTGCAACCGTTTGCCTTATTTATTTGTAAGTTTTTGTACTTTTTTACAGTGCAGTTTATTTGCCATCTTAAATGTTTTATATAGTACCCATTTCAGGTAACTTTTGTGAGGCACTTGGAGCTGCATGTCTTGTATGAGGTGCGAATGTTTTGATTATTATTATTATTATTATTAATAAAGGTGGTGAATTCAGTGATGCTGTCCTCGACATCCTTGGAGGGGAGAGTTCCCAGGCCCTGCATGGGATTGTGCCTGCAGGTGTTGGGGAGCCAGTTGACGAGCCACTCGATCTCTCATCAGATTACGTGCTCATCACACCTGTGGAGGCTGATCCCTCAGAGGTTGAGCCATCTGCAGGCACCAGCACTGCCCCACCCCATGCACCACAGGAGGTGCGTGGGCCAGAGCCAGAGAGAAGGAGGAGGAAGAGGCATGCTGGGACGGAGGATGCCTATGAAAAGCTCCTGAAAATGGAGACTGAGAGGGCAGTGAGACAGATTCAACTGGCTGACGAGCAGCTCAAGCTGACGCTGCTTCAGCAGAAAGAGACAGAATTAAAAATTAAACTTCTGGAAAAGAAGCTCAGCTCAGACCTGTGAGCAGTCTTTAGGTTCTGTGGCACTATTTTGATTTACGTTTTGTGTCTAATTACTTTTTTAGTACTTTGTTTGAATTGCCATGTGTTTATTATGTTGATCCCTGTATTATTTCTTGCACTCTCTATAAAAGAAAATGTACAACACAAATAAATTTGCTTTGCACTGCATTTCCTTGCCTTTGTCTGACCACAAACATATGTTGGATGTTTTGGTACAAACAGGTTACAGTGTTAGGTGAAACTAGACATTGAGAAATAGGTCTGTATTTGTTACTCTTATTTACAGCAGTTTCAGGTAGCATGGCCAAACAATAGTTTTTCTATGCTTGACATTACTTACAACTAAAACACTAATTTAGATGAAGTGTAATGAACATCTTGAGTATAATATCTACGAGAAGTGGAGCCGAGGCTTTGTCAAATCCACCTCTGAGGTGGGATCCAAATAATCCTGAAATCTGGTATCAAATTGATCCAGATCTCTGCCTTAACTTTTGAAATACCCAAATGCAGCCTTTATCTGGATTAAAGGGAGGATTGGATTACCAGATCTGAATCCTGATCCTCAGGATCAGGATTCTCTTGATCTGTGTTGAAATACCCAGTTTTCAGATCAGATCAGGATTTAATCCAATCCGGCCAGGATAATCCTATCAGATTACTTTGAAATACTGGGCCCTGATGTCTCAAAAAGAACAAGAGCGCATACATCAGTTCACCCAGACACATTTGGCTGACCCTGCAGTTGGAGTAGACCAAGACATTGTACATGCCATTTGTGAGAAACACCTGGTGTGTAGTGCAACAGATGAGCACAGAAATAATGACAGAACTGTAGCATTGGTACAGTCATTAGCGACCTCTCCCGAGGCTTTACCAGACAGCTTTGTGAGTGAAGAACAGTCTGGTGGGTTATCTGTCCTTCCCCATCTGTCTGAAAGCGAGATCAGAGACAAACAAAGAGCTGACCCCTGTCTCAGGGAGGTTATAGCCCAAATCGAGAGTGGAGAAAGGCTACCACCAACAGTCAGAAAAGAGCTCCCTGATATCCCCTTCCTTTTAAGGGAGTGGAGTTGCCTTGAGCTGCATAACCAAGTTCTATATTGGAGGCATCAAGACGGTGGCTGTGTTACATATCAGCTTGTCTTACCTCAAGAGCTCCGAGCCGTTGTCATGCAAAGCCTTCACAACGATATGGGTCACTTAGGAATTGAGCGCACCTTGGACCTAGTGCGAACCAGGTTCTACTGGCCGAAGATGGTAGGCGATGTGGAAAGTAAAGTTAAGACCTGTGATCGGTGCATCCTCAGAAAATCTCAGCCAGAAAGGGCTGCGCCATTGGTGAATATAAAATTCACCAGGCCCCTACAGCTTGTCTGTATGGACTTCTTGTCTCTAGAGCCCGACAGAAGCAACACCACAAATATCTTGGTGATCACAGACCACTTTACGAAATACGCAGTCGCTATTCCAACGCTGAACCAGAAGGCCCAAACTGTCGCAAGATGTCTCTGGGACAATTTCATAGTCCATTATGGAATACCAGAGCGCCTACATAGTGACCAAGGACCTGACTTTGAGTCACGGACTATGCAAAGTTGCTGGAATCCATACAGTCCAAACTACTCCGTACCATCCCAGGGGGAATACAGTTGAACGTTTTAACAGGACATTACTAAGCATGCTTGGGACACTGGAAAACGAAGACAAGTCATGATGGAGGAACTTTGTGAAACCCCTGGTGCATGCATACAACTGTACGAAGAATGACGTAACAGGGTTCAAGCCCTATGAACTAATGTTTGGTCATCAGCCATGGTTGCCTGTTGACCTGGCTTTCGGGTTGCCCTTGAAGGATGGTGAATACAGGTCTCACTCGCAGTGATGTGCAGTGATGTGCAGAATCTAATGTCCCATCTGGAAGAGAGCTTTAAGACAGCCACTGAGAACGCCAACAAGACGGCAAAGGAACAAATCAAGATTTGATAGACATGTGAGTGCTTCTAAACTAGAAGCTGGTGACAGCTGTCCGCCTGTGCGTTAAGCATAAGCTTGCCGACAAATGGGAGTCAGATATCTATGTAGTGGTGAAGCAAGCGGGCGATCTCCCTGTCTACACCCTCAGACCGGAAAACAAGGATGGTCCCTTGCGAACCCTTCATAGGGACCTCTTGCTCCCATGTGGCTCACTCCTACTGAATGACAAAGAACCTGTCTTGCCAAAACCACGCAGGTCAAAGACATGGCAATCTGTTGACGGAGCTGAGGACGTTAACATGTATTCGGACCCTGAGGATGATTTTCCATACGAGTGGTTCAGAGGGTAACCCACTATGGAAACTACTAGATTTACAACCATCTATGAAATCCCAAGAGCAAACAATTGCCCAAAGTCGACCCTGCAAAAGGAAGCAGAGGAAAGAGTAAAGGAAAATGACCTACCTGTTGATGCTCCAGTAAAGGAAAATGACCTACCTGTTAATGCTCCAGTAAAGGAAAATGGCCTACCTGTTGATGCTCCAGCAAAGTAAAGTGCTCTACCTGATTGTGCACTTGATTCATGCAGTGCTGAAATTCTGGATATACCCGATGTTCCACCAGCCACTGCTGAAAGTGAATACTTGCTCTCTACTACTGACACGACACCCCAAAGAGAAATAAAGACCAAAGAACCAATGGGAGGATACTTACCTTTGAATGTCCTTGAGTTTACTGAGAATGACCCTTCTGCTGATGAAACTCCACAAGCTCCTGAAAAGGGTGTCCCTGCGAAAGGAAATGAACCAGGGACTGGAAATGTTTCAATGGTAAACAATGATACAGTACCAAATGAAGATGCTGAAACTGACAGACAAAACAGTGCTGTCCGACGTTCAGTGAGAAACAAAGGAAAACCTGAAAGACTGCAGTATTCCAACCTTGGGAGCCCTCTGATATCCATTGTTCAGTCCCTGTTCCATGGCTTGACCACAGCTTTCACTGACGCTTTGCTGGAAGCCAAAGATGCAGACAGTTGCCTGAGCACACCCCTCATACCTGTTATTAAGCAGCCAATCCCATGCACAGGGATGTGCATAGCTTCATGGGGGGAGGGTGTAACCCAGGTTAGATAGAATCGAATGTTAAATCATATTAGAAAATAATACGAGATGAAAATATCTGATAACTACACATGGAAGAGAAAATAAGACACAGAAAAAAAACAAGACAGACAGCTAAATGGATAAATAGCTATTTTGATGTGTGTTTATTCATTCTTTTATTTTGTTGGTGTTCATTTTAGTTGTTCTGGGGCAGTTTGAATGCAAGCTCGGGGGTTAATTCAGCCAGCCAATCAGGGTTTAGCTTACATCCTGTTACCGGGCAAACCCTGTGCACCGAAGGTGCAGAGGAGAGTAGCCACCATAGCACGTAGCGATCATTAAAACCCGATACAAGTGGATTGGAGACGACAAGGGCAGCGTTGGTAATCCAGAGGGAGTTCGACCAAGGGAGCCTATGTTCACTGGCTGCCGAGTGACGCCGCATTGGTGAGAAATCTGTAAATAGAAAAATGCTAGCTGCTAAAGTTAACAGTGATAAGCTAAAAATTAGCTGAGAAACGTTAGCCATTAGACGCTTCCTCTAGCGATAAGATAATAATATGAAGCGCTAGCTGCTAGCCACTAACACTGATAGTAATGAGCCAATATAACCGAAGAGCGCTAGCCGCTAGCTGTTAGCCGCTAACGGCTAATGGCGATTTTTGTCCATTCATACTGTGCAGTAGAAAACATGTTTTGTGTTCAAGTACATTGATTTAGCTGACATATGAGTTTAAGTGAAATTTTTACACACTTGAATGTTGTTTTGTGATGTTTAAAGCACATTCATTATACATTTAATGTTTATTTGAATAGTTTTAAGTGCCTTAACCTGTGCCTTGTAAGCACATTAATCTGCACCTGTGTCAGTTATTAAAATGGTTGATGCATGTAACTATAGCCTGCTCTAGCATGGTACAGTATACAAAGTACATATTTTTGGTGTTGGTGTAGGCATTTTATGCTAATTGCCATGTGAAAGAGGGAATATTTTGATGTGAAAGAGGGAATACTTTGATTTTTCAACTGAGAGGTTATTTTAGTAACCGGGGTTCTATGAAACCTGAGATTATTGTGTTGTTTGTAATGAGATTTTGTAATTATTGATATTCATTCGCTATAATTGTTACTCTTTGGATAATATAGAGTATAATGAAAGAATATGACTACTGTAAATATATTCTAGCTTTCATTTATGGTCCACTGTTTAGATTAGAAGCTTGAATGAGAGTTCTGACCTTACTCATTATAGGTCAGGGCCCGTATTCACAAAGAATCCTGAGACTAAAAGTAGCTCTTAGTGATGTCATTCTAAGAAAAATCTTAGAATTCCTCGAATTCTAAGATTTCTTAGAATTTTCCCTTGGTAAGATAAAGGTTATTCACAAAGCATCTTAGGCCTTAAGAGAACTCCTAAGGTGAAAAGCTGTTAAGAGGAGGGTGGAGGACTTTTAAGAAGCCGAAGAGTGTCTTAAACAGAGAAGATGTCGGAAACACAGAGAGGAAGGAGAGATATTCTCTGTATATTGAACGACAGTGATTTAATAAGACGCTACCGGCTTGATCGTGCAGGGATGTTTGTGGTTGACCTCATCAGGGATGAGCTTACTTTCCCACCCAGTGTAGTAACGCAATAGCGCCGCTTTGGATTGCAGCACGTACCAGCGCTTCTCACACTCATCGCTTGTGCGTAAAAGGAGAGGGAACGATGCATTGATTTGTCGGGCAATGCGCTCCCAAGTCTGCCTCTTCCCTTGTGCCGTGATCCCGGGACCGAATTTCCCTCTTAAAACTCCTTTCTTCTCCTCCACGAGCTGTGCCAACAGCAGACACTGCTCTTCCGTCCAGTTCGGCTTTCTCGTTCTTTTTTTTCTCCATTTCATTCATTGTTTTGGTCATTCTGCCAAATCAAACCGCTTTTTACAAGGAGGCCAGCAATCACAGTAATTGCTGACAGCTGAGTCTGCGTCCACCATTAATATCAAATAGATTAAGTAGTAAAATGACCAGCATGGCGAGTAAACATAACAATAAGCAAATCAATATAATAATCGGCATGTGAATGAGGTACGTTCAAACATTTTGAAGCTGTGTAACAATTAATTTAATTTTGCTTAGTTTCATCATCATGACATAAAATTATTTTCACGATTACACATTTCTTAATACAGTCTAAGTTCTATGATCGGTTCATTTCACTGTCCATTCATTACTAGGAGCGCATTTGTTTTTCTTTTTTCCTCTTTGTAACAACCAATCACAGCTTTTAGAAGACTGCGTCATACCTAGCAACGGGGTCAACCACACCTCCTCACTAAGATAAAAGTTTCTGTCCCCTCCTTGCTCAGAGTTGCTCTCAGAAACTTCCTGAATCACTCTTAGGCTAAGATTCCTTGCTAGGAATTTTTTGGCTAAGTTTTGACCGAACCTGGCCCGACCCGTCGGGTAGGCCTACCGTCGGGACCTGTCAGGCTTGGATCAGGTAGCCTCACTCTAGTGTGTGTATGTGTCCCCTATCTATAGGGGCCTATCTGAATTTCTGTCTTTGAGAGATAATATTTTGTAATATAACTGAATTTTCTATCCATACATATAAACTTTAAATATATTAAAATTAT
This sequence comes from Epinephelus fuscoguttatus, assembly GCF_011397635.1. NCBI lineage: Eukaryota > Metazoa > Chordata > Actinopteri > Perciformes > Serranidae > Epinephelus > Epinephelus fuscoguttatus. The sequence continues at coordinate 41,862,530 of NC_064767.1, read as the reverse complement.
AAGGCATCTTTGAGTAAACTGCGAGTATCATTTAGGTAGGCTATCTCGTGGCCGGGCTGACTGTCCTCTTTTTTGGAAATCATAAGATGGTCACCCTAGTTTAATGAACTGGTGACATTTTTGCTGCCGTCCCTCCTTCTGATCAGGACGGAGACTGAGGAGAAGGTGGGAGTCAGTGATTAGTCTAGGTTAAGCCAGTAGTATACTGGACTTTTTTTTGATCAAAAGATTTAGCAAAAGCCTTATCCATTTTTAATCCTTTGTTTGCTCTGGGTACTGGTCTCAAATATCCCACTGCACTCCATTAAAACTCTGGAACTGCACAGCCTTTAGAATAATCAAACAGGAACCAACACTTTATGACATATCAGTATGCATCTGTGAGCAGTGCACAAGGGTAAAACTAATATAGTAAGCATGTATTTCATCCATATTTTGCAGGTGTTTCAAATGTTTAAGTGCTGCTGTTGGTTGAAAATTACATTTGATCTTAAGTATTTCTTCCTGTTGGAGATGAAGAAAAGCCAAAGCCAAATCCTATCCCAACAGATTTTTACAGAAACTCAATGTACAGAATATTATTGGAGAGCAGTTAAGGAAAGCTATGACACAAGTTGCTTTTCTTAATGCAAGTTGCTATATTTGTTTTAAAGCAAGGTTACTGGAGGGTTTGTGCTCATTTCACAGATGTACTATGTATGAAAATAATAAAATTAGTGCTGCACGATTAATCTAATCGCGATGTCAGGCTGTGCGATTACATAACCGCATAAAAGGCTGTGATTTGGGACTTAATGTAAATAAACGTTAACATGTGTGCCTGTGAACGTGAGTATCTCTGCTGTAGTGTGTGGAGGTTGTTGACATTACGCCCACAAGCTATCCTGGTGTGTGCAGCACGTATGGTCAGGTGACCATCCGGTGTGCAGCAGTGACCAACATAGACGGTGAAGAACAACATGAGCAAGACCGTGAACAGGCTGAGTTGGTGGCGAAAAAAACGCAACGCCTATTACATGGCGATACTTTGGATTCAGGTACGGCCACGTTGAACAGTAAGGCGTGCTGTGTAAAAGTTAAAGTCGCCATGTCCTGCGGCAACACGACCAATCTATATCAGCACTTGAGACAGCACAGAGAAAAGCAGGAGGAATGCATGCGAGAGAAAGCCAAGCCATGTAATGTTAAAGACAAAGAGACAACTGAAAGCCGCCAGAGCCTCATAAAACAACATCCAAGCACAGTTACGCATACATTTGTAAGTGAGTAAGTGTCACTGGGAAATCATGGACTCCATAACAAACTATATAATAACAAATGAAAAATTGAGCAATTTTGCTCAGTTTCGGCCCACTTGACATGCTGCTGTGTTGTGCTATGGCGTGCTGGAATTTATCATTTACGTGACAACGCCTGAACGCTCTGCTGTAGGTACAGTGCCATGCTGCGCTGCTGTGTGAGCAGGTGTTTGACTGTGCTCAGTCTGTCATTTACACGCTGTCCATAACTATAACTACGTCGGGTTAGGTCAGTGCCTCCCTAATATAATGTACGGGAAACATTGAATCAAGCAAGAAGACTAATGATACCTTTTTTTTTGTTTATTATATTGTAATCGCAATCGCGATATTGTCCACCATAATTGCACATTTTTATCAAATTGTGCAGCACTAAATAAAATATACATATCAAACCACACCTGCTAAAAAGCAGTGTAATGGCTGTTTGTAGGAAAAAGAATAATCCAAATCAAACTTGTGTCAAACAAAACAAAGGACCACTGCCGCACCATGGGCATGCAGTGTATACAGGCAAAAGAGGGCCATGCGTTTCCAATGGTTTATTTATCCAAAAACAAGCAAGCAAAAAAAGAACAAAGAAATCCCTGCATGCCTCTCCCGCTCTGGTAAAAAAAACATATGCCCGCCCAGGTACATTCTGGACGCCTACCTGCTTTCCTACATATATAATCTTTGGTGCCCACAGTACGCCCAAAATGAAATAAAATAGTAAACAAATACTAAACAAGAACACAACTAAACTAAACAAATAATTAGCAAAACAAAATACTAGCAAAACTTAATCATAACGAAATCAAATATCTAGAATAATCAAATAATATTATTAGTGCTGTCAAGAGATTAAAAAATGGAGAGATTAATTAATTATGATCTGTAATTAACTGATCTAATTAATCTCTTTTTAATCTCATCTCAAAATTGCAGAGAAAAGCCCTCAACTTGAGGTATTTTCATTTAAATTCATTACATTATTGTGGCAGATGATCAAAAGATTGATATATATTACAAAAAGTGGTTCTATAAAGTCATAATTATTGTTTTCAACAATAAAACACTTGAACACAGATGCAGTACACCTAGCCATTACATTGTATTCTATCGTTTTTGAGATTAGTCCCAATAAAGAGTGCTGTAACCTTCAGTCTTGACCACCAGGGGGGTGCTTGACTGTCATGACATGTCAGCTTCATTAAAAGCATAGCTGCAGATTAACACAACAATAGATGTAAAAACACACAGAAACAATACATCTGTGATCAGTTCCCTAATTTTATTTTAACAATTTTCTAAATTATTTTCCTCTTTTCCAATTTCTCATTTTATTTCATGGAAATGATCAATGTAAGTGCACTTGTCCTATTAAAATAAAAGACACCTGGTACATTCGTTACAGCTGCATCAGTTTATAGAACAGTTTAGAAGGTAAAGGTAAAGGTAAAGTTCCACTGATTGTCACACACCTGAGTGTGTGAAATTTGTTCTCCGCATTTGACCCATCCCCTGAGGGAGCGGTGAGCAGCAGCGGTGCCGCGCTCGGGAATCATGTGGTGATCTAACCCCCCAATTCCAACCCCTGATGCTGAGTGCCAAGCAGGGAGGCAATGGGTCCCATTTTTACAGTCTTTGGTATGACCCGGCCGGGGATCGAACCCACGACCTCCCAGTCTCAGGGCGGACACTCTACCGCTAGGCCACTGAGCAAACAGAACAGTTAGAACAAGAGGCTTCACTGCAACGTGCAAATCACTCCTCCTCGTGGCTGCCTGTGCTTTCCCTGTCCTTGCGGCTACAACTTGCGCTGTCTTCTCTTCTTCAAACTACAACACCCATAATTCATGTAGGAACTGCTGCAGCCAATGTGCAACCGGTGGGAGCTGCATGACAACTCAACCACCATGATCAGTTTTTAATGTTTTATCGGGCAATAACTACTCCTGACTCTGCTCTGCCCTGATTGTCCCGAAAATTACACGGAGGTTGCTGGGGAGGTCAGATACTTGCGTGCTAGGGCAGACAGCTTTTCATAGGCTCCTGAGTGAGCAGACCGCCACTGCAGGGGACAGTCATCAATGCTGATGCTGGGCTCCGCTCTGTAGCACTGCAGGTCTCCCACAACTCAAGCACAAAGAAGCCCTATCATACACCTACAGACGGATTTTATAAAAGGCAACTCTGTGGCATACAGAAACAGTAAAGTTAGAGAATAAAAATGAGATTAACGCGATCAAAAAACATAGTGCGTTAAATAAGGCTGTAATTAATTATTCGCAATTAACGCGATAATTTGACACCCCTAAATATTATTTAGCAAAACAACTAAATACTAACAACAAATAATAACGAATAAATAGCTCCTATAGCTCCTACAAGCAGTTATTCCTTTACTTTTATGTCAAGTGGAAATTCCTTCACCAGACAAAATCTTTTCTTTGAAAAAAGTGGAGGTTTCTGACCAAAAAGCATTGAAGCATTTGGTTTTCTTTCCACACAGTACTTGCTAGATGGCTAACTAGTGAATCTAGGTGTTCCTACTGCTATATTCATGACCATCTAACCTCTGCCAGTCGGAATAGACTGGAGAGTACATACTGTTCTTTTGGTTTACTTCCACAGTGTAACACAAGGGCAGGTAAAATTAAATCATATTGTAGACCTGCTCACTACCTGATCCACTGTAGCCCTCTAACAGGCGCTCCAGGTCTCTGTCTAACAAAACATTGTGCTTTTAAGACAGTAACTCTGGAATATACCTTATCCCTGTATCCATGCACCATGCTCATAAGAGTGCAGGTCTCTCTGTCTAACTAAATACTGTGAATTTTTATTTTTATTCAATATGGGATACTGATAACCATGTGACATCTTGCTAACACTGTGAACTGGGCCTTGTTACCATGCTGTACTAGAGACATATTCCAATGACTTAATCTGTGTTTATAAAACTGGTTGATCCAAGCCTTGATTGTGATTGGCTGGAAGCCGTTGTAAAACCACTATGACCATACACCTGTGACCACATCACCGTATTACTCCGCCTATTTAATTGTTAAACCGTTTGCAGCTGTTACCTGTTTTGTTACCTATCACAATGTTGGACTTTGTTGTGAATTTTGATTTACTGGGTGGATTAAGCATTGATGAGTGGCTGGAGGAGATGGACGGGATGGAGAAGGAAGAGCAAAAAGAGAGGAGACACGCTGAAATTAATGAAAGAGAGACTGAAGAGCTGGAAAAGGCAAGAAGTGGAGCTGGGACCATTAAACAGATTCTGTGGTCAGTTCGCTGTTTTCAGACCTGGTGTGCCGAGAAGGAGGTGGCTATTGATTTTAAAACGGTCACCAAGATTGAGCTGAACCAGGTTCTCCGCCAGTTTTATGCCACTGTGTAAAACGGGAAAGGTGAAGCTTATGGTTTCAGCAGTTATGTTGGCCTTCGTGTGGGGCTTAACCATCACATTAATGATCCGCCCATCAGTCGATCCTGGTGTCTGATGAACGATACCAAGTTCACCACCACCAAGCGTTAACACAGGCCGAATTTCAGAAAATCAAGCTCTCTCAGGCACTGAATCCAAACACACCTGAGGGTTTTGTCAACAAAGTTTGGTTTGATGTGCAGCTGCATATGGGACGCAGAGCTAAGGAGGTCAACCGCCAAATGAAGCCTGACTCATTCATCATCCGACAGGACAAAAACGGTCAGAAATATGCAACGCTGTCATTTAACGAATGCACCAAAAACCACCAGGATGCCAGCTAACAAAACAAAGAGTCTGCGGGGATTTATGTTCGAGTAGCCAGTGAACCCACTGTGTCCTGTCGCTTCACTGGAGAAATATCTGTCACTGCTGCCACCCAATCTACCGGCCTTTTATCTCCATCCAAAGCGGAGAAACTACACCGACGATGTATGGTAAGTTAACATGTAACGTCTGTTTGTTTTGTTACAGTGTAGCATAGTTACTTTGAAACATTTAGGGGACTTATTTTTCTCTCTCCTAACGGTTAGGTATACTAGAGAGCCCATGGGGGTGAACTTTCTTGGCTCCATGTTGCCCCGGATCTGTAAAGCAGCCGGCACCGAGACCCTCTACACCAACCACTGCCTGCGAAGCACCACTGTACAAAAACTCTCTGACGCTGGCTTAGAGGCAAGAGAAATCATGTCAGTAACGGGGCATAAATGTGAATCCTCCCTGCAGTCATATTGGCGCCCAAACTACGATGAGAGAAAATCCTGGAGCAACATCCTTGCTTCTGGCAAAGCGCAATTAAAACACACCTGTCCAGAGTCAGACACCCCCGTACTAGCAAAGAGTAGTGCTAACATAATTGAATACTACTTCAGCAATTGCACAATTAATGGAGATATCCAGATAAATGTAGCTAAATAGTCAACCCAGATAAATTTTAATCAGCTTTAAGCAAGCTTTTCACTGTGTTTGTAGCTCCTGTGTTTTTGCGTCCGTCTGTTGCTTGTTGAGGAACTATTTGTTTGGCGGAAGAGTGAAAGAATGATTATTTCTCATTAATAAATTATTGCAGCTCTTATTAATGTGTGTTTATTTTATGAAACCCAGCCAGGTATATGTAGTAACCGTCGTGCCTAACAACGCCCCTTAGCCGTGGTAAAATCGCCGGCAAACCACGGCCTCTTGGGGCTAATTGCTTAAGTTTATTCTTGTGAAGTTCTGTTGCTACCTGCTAAGACTGAATAGAGAGCCTAATAGAATGAAGGTAAATGGAATTTCATTGGCGGTGCTCAGAGCATCCAAAACGTACATTTGAATTGCTCAAAGTGATTTTCTGAAATGTCACTGTTGTTCAGGTTCACCCACAAACCCTGTTACGCAGTATTCACAATTAACTATTTTCTGCTACACTGTCTCTACACAGCTGCACAGAAAAGGACAGCTCAGCCATACAGAGCTGCTATGTTTCATTATCACTTCCACATCTACCTTCATTTTTGACCGATGTGTCAGTGTGGACAAAGGTTTACTAATAGGAGCATTATTGCAATACCAGTATACTGTGGACTGACCTGGATCCCATTGTGGATGAAGCCACGACGGTATCTAGCTGGCCTCAGATGAGGGTATTCCTCAGTGCTGGTCACCTTGATGCCCCACACAGACTTCCAGGCCTCATAGAGCTGGCTATGAACTGGGTAAACACCAGAGTGGTGCGGAGCCACTGCATAGCCCATATCTGTTGGAATGCCGTGCTCCTGGAGAGGGGGAGGAGTGGAGAGAGGGCAGGATGTGGTCAAATGAGTATACAGCAGGGGGAACAGGCAACAAGGTAAAGAAAACATTATTGTCAAGAGAGAAAAGAAAAAAGAGGCAAGGAAGCACATACCACCCAAACGCAGTTGTGCTCTTCTGGTATTAATATCTAATTCTGTCAGGGCTATTTCTACAAATGTCTATAAAAGGTCTATTACACAAGAAAACTGAAAATAACTAGAATTACTGCCTTGCAGTTGTATGCCTCTGTGCAATAGCCAAGTTTTCCTCACAATTTACATCTATGTCTATGAAAACACGGATGTTTTGTGTTTTGTGAGGTCACAGTGACCTTAACCTTTGACCATCAAACACCAAATTCTAATCAGTTCATCGCTGAGTCCAAGTGGATGTTTGTGCCAAATTTGAGGAAACTCCCTCAAAACGTTCTTAAGATATTGCATTCACGAGAATGGGATGGACGGACGGACGGACGGACGGACGGACAGACAACCCAGAAACATAATGCCTCTGGCTGAGGTCATCGCCAGCGCGGAGGCATCAAAGGACATCTGTCTTTAAAGCAGACGCTACTTGTGAAGCCATGGCTACCTCCTCCTTCCAGTCTCCATGTAGCCACACACTGTGACACTAGCCATGTGCGCACTGTATTAGTGCTGCTAACCTGAGCGAAAAGCTTGTTGAGCCTCATCTGTTCAGCCAACACGCTGACGTTGTGAAAAAGGTGAGGCTGCATGTGACTCCACATGTGAGGAAACCACCAGAAGTCCATCCTGTGTTGCAGCAGCGTATCATCTCCCCGATCCTCTTCATCAGTACCTAGAAAACACACACTTTCAACTTAATTAATGTGGCGTGAT